>NW_016825567.1:609621-613883 GCF_001698545.2 Rhinopithecus bieti | reverse complement strand
AAAAAAAAAAAAAAAAAAAAAAATGTTTTAAAGACTCATAAGTGTGGGGAAACCTATGTTAGCACCCTGAAAAAACATGTTAAAAGTTAAATCTAGGCTGGGTGCAGTGGCTAACGCCTGTAATCCCAGCACTTTGGGAGACCGAGGTGGGCGGATCACAAGGTCAGGAGATCGACACCATCCTGGCTAACATGGTGAAACCCCATCTTTACTAAAAATACAAAAACAAAATTAGCCAGGCGTGGTGGCAGGCACCTGTAGTCCCAGCTACTTGGGAGGCTGAGGTGGGAGAATGGCGTGAAACCCGGGAGACAGAGCTTGCAGTGAGCCCAGATCCTGCCACTGCACTCCAGCCTGGGTGGCATGGTGAGACTCTGTCTCAAAAAAAAAAAAAAAAAAAAAAGGTTACATCAATAGTTAGTAATATGTGAGAGAGTCTTGCTCCCCATAACCACCTGACAGATGGCAGTCACTGGGCAGAGTTCTGCAGGAGGCACTCATTCTCCACAGAAAGCCCTGGGGCTTACCCCTTTAACTTTGTTTTGTTTCAGACAAATTGGTGCTATTGGGATTCAAGTGAAATGTTAATATCATTGAAATGAGCATCCCAAGGCATTTCTCTAAGAAATGGCTGAAAGAAAGATTGATGACTTCTGTAATTCAGACTGTGTGAAAGATACTGATTTCCAGTGCTGTGGTCCTGGTCATTCCAAATAGGTCTTCTTGTCCCTTTGCATGGATATTTAGAAACTTGTCCATGAAGAAGCTATAATGCAAAGTCACAACAGAACTTGTAGCAACATCAATTGAGTCCTTGTTTTCATCTCAAAGGTTACTCAACAATTAAGGGAGAAAATATTATGAGAAAATGCTGTGAGGAACACTATTCTAATTATGAATATGCTACAACTGTAACCGAATTCTCTCTAACACTTAATGTGAGTTGTGGTTTAAATCAAATATTATAATACCAATTCATATTATAAGGCTAGTACAAACCTTGGTATTAGAAAAAGAGAATGATACAGTTTTGCTGTGTCCCCACCCAAATCTCATCTTGAATTGCAGCTCCCATAATTCCCACATATCATGGGAGGGACCTGATGGGAGGTAACTGAATCATGGGGTGGGTCTTTCCCATGCTGTTCTTGTGATAGTGAATAAGTATCACGAGATGATGGTTTTATAAACGGGAGTTCCCCTACACACACTCTCTCTTTGCCTGCCACCATGTAAAACGTGACTTTACTCCTCATTTGCCTTCTGCCATGATTGTGAAGCCTCCCCAGCCATGTGGAACTGTGAGTCCATTAAACCTCTTTTCTTTATCAATTACCCAGTCTCAGGTATGTCTTTATTAGCAGCATGAGAACAGATGAATACATATAATAAGAAGGGATTTTACATTCAAATACAAAGCCCTAAATAAAATAATAGTAAAGCAAATATAGCAATATATGAACAAACACATCATGATCCAAAATAATTTATCTCAGGAATGTAAGGCTGGTTTAACATTAGACAGTCTAGCCCTAAAATTTTCTGCAATATAAATAAAAGAACCATACACTCATCTTAACAGAGTCAGCTAAACGTTAAGAGAAATCCAACACACATTCATAACTTTCTTAAAAACCAGTAATTTAAAATTAAAAGAATGTTCTTATGTTCAGCAAAACCTCAAACAAGTATCAGGCTTAATGATGAAATGTTAGAAGCATTGTTTTAAAATTTGGAATTTTTGCTGAAAATTTGGAATTTTTGCTGTCACTGCATCTGAAGAACTCACTAGCATGGTTAATATAAGTAAAAGAAATAAAAGGAATACGGATTAAAAAGAGATAATCAAAATAGTACTTGTTCATAGATGACATAATAATGTAAGGAAACCTGCAGATACACTATTACAACTATTCAATATGACTGAATGATACAAGATCATTATATAGGATCGACAGCAACCTGAAATACTAGAAAAAATAGAGAATACAGTTTAATAAAAATATACCACTTACAGCCAGGCGCGGTGGCTCACGTCTGTAATCCCAGCACTTTGGAAGGCAGGTGGATCACCTGAGGTTAGGAGTTTGAGACCAGCCTGACCAACATGGTAAAACCCTGTCTCTACTAAAAACACAAAAATTAGCTGCGTGTGTGGCACATGCCTGTAGTCCCAGCTACTGGGGAGGCTGAGGCAGGAGAATTGCTTAAACCCAGGAGGCATGAGGTTGCAATGAGTCAAGATCACATCATTTCACTCCAGTCTGGGTGACAGAGCAGGACTCCACCTCAAAAACAAACAAACAAAAACAAAAAACAAACAAACAAAAAACACTTATAACATCAATCTGGCAATTTTGAGGAATAATAATAGGAAGGGGTACTTCTTCCGCCAGATATCAGCGCTATTAAAACAGTGTGGCTTGGCACAGGGATAGGACAAACAGGACTACGCAACGAAACAGAAAGCCTAGACAAAGACACAGGCTTTGTGAGAGCCTGACATATGTCAGAAGTGGTCATACAAACCCATAGAGAAATGACTGTTCAATAAATAGTGTCAGGAAAATTGGTTTTCCATATGGAAAAAGTAAAAAATACATCCCTTTCTTACACCATAAGTAAAATCAATTCCTGATGGACCAAAGACATCCATATGAGAAGCTCAACTCTAAAACTTCAAATAAACAAAAAACTAAAAATGCCACATGGTGTTGTCTCCCGGTGTATTGGTACAGGTAAGGACTTTAAAAAGAAACAAAGATCAGAAACTGCACTGGAAAATACTGCCTAATTAGACTACATTGAAATGAGGATTTTGAACTACAAGAGGCATTGTAAACAAAGTAATGAAGACAAACCACCGTCAGAAAGAAGATATTTACAACTCACATCCTCTACCAAGGATTAGCATTCAGAATAAGTAAAGAACCTTTATAAAGCAATAAGAAAATGGACAATAATGGATATTCAAAAATGAATATAAATAGGCAATTCAATGAGAAGGAAACTCCAGTGGCCAATAAATTAATAATTATGGACATAAAAATGAAAACTGTCACATACTATTTTATCCCCATCACATAGGCAAAAGTCAGAAAATCTAATAGCCTCAAGTACTGGTGAGGACGTGGGAAAATACAGCCTGTGAATTCACTGCTGGTGAGAGTGTAAATTTGCATAATCACTATCGAACACCTGAGGAAGCTGAAGAGGTGCCTCCCATACCTAGCTAAGTCTTTTAAGCTGACCGTCACAGAGAAAATCCCACAGGTGGGCACTTGTTCCATGGAGCTCATTGTAGCACCGTTTGTCATCTGCTTGTTCTCAGTGGTTTATTCATACAATGGAATAGTTAACAGTAGTAACAAAGTATGAACCAGAACCATCTCTATCAACCTGGACAAATCTCAAAAACATAATGCTGAGTGAACACCGAAACTTATAAAAGGATACGTGCAGTATTGAAGTAAAGCTTTATAACATACAAACCAATAATATACATTGTGAGTATAGTGGAAGGCCAAAATTTGCATGGCAGTTACACCCTCCAACTCCAGCACGTGGTGAGCTCTGGGAAAGGACACGGAAAGAAAGTACAGGGCTTTTATAATATTTTACTTTAAAAGTGTAAGAGGGTTCAAGCAATTATGGAAACATGTTTTTCTCTTTAAAATCTGACAAAAACCTATATAGCACTTGCTATGTGCCAGGCACTGATCCAAATTCTTCCACATATTAATTCATTTAATCTTCTCTATGAGGTCACTACTATTATCCCCATCTCACAGATGAGGAACACTGAGGCAGAGAGAAGTAAGTTGTGTGACTTGCCTAGCTAATCATCTTCACCACTGTACCATTCTGCCTCTCAGACATTAAACAGACACTAACATCTCTTTATGGTATTATTATATTATGTTTTCTGTATTTTTTCCATTCAAAAAATTAAAGAAAAATCATTTTAAAAGTGACAAAAGAGAGCTGTCTTAATAGTTCCCCTCCCACACATCTGACTCAGGAGGCCAAATCTGGATGTAGTTATGGGATTTTGTAAGTTTCCCTTAGCTTGTGATGAGTGGTTATAGAAAGCAAAGAGCAAAAGTCATAAAGAATGAGATTTTCTTTCTTTTTTTTTCTTTTTCGTCTTCCTTCCTTCTTCTTCTTTTTCTCTCTCTTCTCTTCTTCCTTCCTTCCTTCCTCTTTCTTTCTTTTTCCTTCCTTCCTTCCTTCCTTCCTTCCTTCCTTCCTTCCTTCCTTCC
>NW_016825567.1:602234-608298 GCF_001698545.2 Rhinopithecus bieti | reverse complement strand
GATAGGAGACCATGGTGTTCCTTTATACTTTTATTCCATTTAAATTATGTTAATGACAAAAAAAAAAAAAAAGCTATTCTTTGACAACAAATATAAACAAATGTTAGCAGACCTGTGGCTGTGGGATTCCACTTCATAGGATGGACACCCTACTTTTTCAAGTTCATTTTTAAAAATAGTAAATGTGGGATGCTTAGATTCCACAAAGCCTTATCCTTGGGTACCACTTCTTCCCACCTCTTCCTTTTCCTCACTCTCATTCGTAGACATCACACCATGGTCTCCTTCCTCTCCACTGTGTCTCAATGCCCAGCCCTCCACGGGGTTCCCTGTCCCAGCAATTATAATCCGCATCAGTCTATGCTCTGGTGGAAATCACCTCCTCTCTAGCAGCTCAGAGGAATTTATTTTATTCATTTATTTATTTGTTTGAGACGGAGTCTCAACCTTTCGCCCAGGCTGGAGTGCAGGGGCGCGATCTCAACTCACTGTAAGCTCCACCTCCCGGGTTCACACCATTCTCCTGCCTCAGCCTCCTGAGTAGATGGGACTACAGGCACACGCCACCATGCCCAGCTAAATTTTGTATTTTTTTTTTTTAGTAGAGACAGGGTTTCACTGTGTTAGCCCTGGATAGTCTCGATCTGACTTCGTGATCCGCCCGCCTTGGCCTCCCAAAGTGCTGGGATTACAGGCGTGAGCCACCGCGCCCGGCCAGCTCAGGGGAATATTTTAGGGAAACAATCCCCATCAGTCTGTGAATGATTGCTCTTTGCCCCCCTCATACTTAGGGGTGCATCTACTCATGTGGCCGTCAAGTGTGACTGCCTCAATGAAAAGGTAACACTGGTCACGGGCAGCTATGGAGAGAGATTCGGGAACACTCAAATTTCACTCCTTGCTTTTTTGTTCCCCAGATCTACTGAAGAAGGCAACAAAGTTGGAAATACGGCCAGCCAGGGAGGGTGAGGCAGGCTCTCAGCAGCTGTTCCTCTTCTGGGCAGTTTTTTCTCAGCTTCTTCTTAGGTATCTGAGGGGGAGGCTCAGATTTTTTTCCCCAGAGGGTGGGGAGAAAGACTGTGTGGGCAGTTTGAGGAAATTCATATCACGCTGGCCTTCATTTTGGAGCTCTTAAAAAAAAAACAAAAGACTTGCTGTATCTCTCACGTGACCTGAAAACATACAGGAACCTAATCCATCCATTGTCAGGTCTCACAGAAATGATCAGCTTCCCTAAATCCTTGTGATTGACTTGATGGAGGTATAGGGATTAGGGGTGTAAATCCTGAAGGAATAAGGGTCAAACTGTGGAATGGAGGAGGAGTCTGGGAAGGGAGTCCTCGTCCCGCAGTCCTTGCCTGACATTGGTGTATACACCCCTCATACTGAGGGGTGACTAAAGAACGCCATTTGCAGGGCACATGGAAGGAACCTGCCCACGTAGTTCAGGAAAATCACTCGTGTGTGCCTCAGCCTCCTTGCAAAGCAGAAGGGAGCCGGAGGGAGAAGGAGGAGGAGGGAAGGTGGCTTGCTGCAGGCTGGGATATGGGGGGACCCTTCCTGATCACATGATCCAGCCCACAACTGTGAGGGCTCAGAGAAGTCTAAAATCAAATCTGGCATCCTTGGTCATCACAAAGGTAAATTTGTCAAAGTATGAGGATAGAACATATTTTATCTAACAGTTTCTTAGCTTGATTTATACCTTTAAAAATATTTAGACATGGGTGTATACAAGCCTCTGGATTCTTGCCCCAGGCAGGCTTATGTGTGATGCAGAAAGATAAGGGGTGTTTCCCAAGCATCAGCATCAAAGCCAGGAACAGGACCTTCTCCGCCTTCTGGCATTCAAGTTGTTGTGCTGTCCACTCTATGAACAGGTTGTTTTATTTCTATTTCTTAAGTAGTGCTACGGAGGTGGATACTTGAGTACCCTCTACTTCTGCAGGGATTTGATTACTTTATTTTTGGTTTTATGCTAGTAGCAAAAACTGAGTCATGCTGAGCTTTTAGGGTATCCAAGGCTTATATATTGGTGAACAACTTTTGTTACCATTTAAGCTCTAGTTTTCCTATTACTGTTAGGTAATAATTATGTTGTTATTTGTTCACTGTCTGGTTCACTACTGAAAGCTTTCAATAGGCTTTCCTAGGGTTGCTGGGAAAGTTCTCTCCCCTGTGACAGGGTACAGCTGCCCTGGGGACACTCTCAGGCAAATCCAGCCCGACTGCAGCCTGAAGCCAGCAGCCAGCCGTATCATCCCTTCCTAGGCTAGTCCCTGGCTCTCTGCCCACTCCCCTCCCTAGGTCTCCCTGCTGTTCCCAGCACAGCTCCTCCCATGTCCTCAGGCCCACGCCAGAGGGTGTGGATCTGCTGGCAGTCTTGTCTGTGTCTTCTGCCTTTACACACCCTACCCCTGTGGGAGAACTGGAATGTCCTTCTCTCAGCCCTGGCCAGAGCAATAAAGGGGTTCCTGAGGGAGCTCCTGCTTTTGAGGGTCCAGAGAGATGGCAGTTAAAAGGGCCCAATTCTCTAAGGCCGCGGATGGGTGCTCAGATCACGGTCTTGTGTGTGAGTGTGCAAGAGTGTGTGAGTCTCAAGCAAAGGTGGAAGGGGGTTGAGACCGATCTGTTGGCCTCATGTTCAGATCTAGGTCATTTGGTGGCATGTGTTCTGGTAACGAAGGGGGTTTTTACAGTGTGTTTGTAAGCCTTATCTAATGTTTGTAAAGTGTATCTTTATTTACTATTATTATTATTACTATTATTATTATTTTTGCCCCAAGAGCAAATGGGAAAGAAGAGTCACTGCTACTGGAAGTGCAGATGCAAGGAGGGTAACAAGAGATCAGGTGGCTGGGTGTGGTGGCTCGTGCCTGTAATCAGTACTTTGGGAGACCAAGGTGGGTGGATCACCTGAGGTCAGTAGTTTGAGACTAGCCTGGCCAACAAGGTGAAATCCCATCTCTACTAAAACCATAAAAATTAGCTGGGCGTGGTGGCAGGTGCCTATCATCCCAGCTCTTCGGGAGGCTGAGGCAAGAGAATCACTTGAACCTGGGGGTTGGAGGTTGTAGTGAGCCGAGATCACGCCACTGTGCTCCAGCCCAGGCAACAACAGCGAGACTCTGTCACAAAAATAAAAATAATAATAATAATAAAAAAGAGATCAGGCTACCATGCTGCCCCGAACTGCCTGGCCTCCAACCATGCAGGGAGTTTAAGAGCAGCCATCTCGGGGGCACTCATTCCCATGACTTAAATCTCCAAGGCTGGGCTTCACAAACCTAACTTTCCAATCTGTGCTTAAAAAACTCCAGAGGACTTTTTGGTTGTACCTTTACCTTTTGTTCTCCTCTGATACCTTCTAAAGAGGCATTTAAGAGACATCACACTTGGCTACTTCCTCCTCACCATTTCCTTTTGAAGTTCTGGTGCTGCCTTTTAAGAGTCGCTTCTGTTCTCAACCACAAGATCACACAATAAAGAACAAATGTCTGAGGGTGGCGAAAGCATGCAGGGCCCCATTTGAACAGCTCTGAGAGTGGTGGGTGGAGCGAGTCCACAAGGACAAGGTGCCCATCCTCCGATGGATCCATGTCCCCAGATCTTCCCATCACCAACTGTAAAATATAACTCCTGCTCCGAGACTCATAAATCACCTTTCTCTCCTCATTACGTACAGAGGTAGAAGTCCCCCTAAATACCTCATGATCAAAACGACAATTGTTGGCTTTCCAACTCAAAGCACTGGGAAAAAAGCAATCAACCCTATAGGTCCCCACTCCCATCTGCTTTATTACCTAAGGAACTTACCAAGCAAAGTCATCATACTGAGCTACCCCCAATCATAACACGCATTAAACAAGTTGAGCAACTACCCCAGGTGGAAGGAATCTGCTTCCCTTACCGGCATCTGTGCATTCTGTCAGCTTTACCTTCTATAATAGCAATTCAGCTCATATATAAACATTATGCTTATATAACAAGAATAACAAAAGGGAGAATAATAGTCTGTGTCCCTTTTCCACAGGACAAGATAATTCAACCTACACGGCGTGCTTATGCAAGGAGAAAGAACTAAAGCAAAGCAGACTGAACTATTATCTTGATCCTTAAATAAATTCTTCAGGAATAGAGCACTGTTGGACTGTTTTAGATTTACAGAGCAACAGTATTGCATTAAACTTAACACTTAAACAAAATAGGTATGGTAAAAGATGGATTTCATTTACTCTAGAAATATTTATTGAGTATCACCATGTACGTCAGTCTTCTAAAAGGAGGGGATACGATGGTAAGCTCAGAGATCATAGATTCTATTGATGTCGATAGACAATAAACTCATAAACAAGTAAGCGTAGAGTGTGCCAAGACACAGGGAGAAAGACAAAACAGGGTGTGGGGACTAGAGAGCAGTGGTGTGGAAGTGGGTGAATTGCTGTTTTATTCATAGTAGTTGCACATCCTGCTGATGTGAAGATATTTGGAAGAAGTGTGGAAGCAAGCCTTGTAGATATCTGGGGGAAGGAGGCAAAGGGAAAAGCAAGTTTTCTTGAGATGAAAGCCTGCTGGATGTGTTCCAGAAACAGCAGAGAACTACTGTGTTTGGAGGGAAATGAGTGAGATGACAAATGGAAAGAGATGAGGTTAGAAAGGTGGCAAGTGGTCAGATGGTGGAGGCCCTTGGACTCTTGATTGAGCTGCAAGGCAACAGAGGATTATGAGCAGAGGTGTGACAAGATGAGATCAATGGCTAGGGCTGCTCTGTTAAAAATTATCTACAGGGCCGGGCGCGGCAGCTCACGCCTGTAATCCCAGCACTTTGGGAAGCCAAGGTGGGTGGATCACCTGAGGTCAGGAGTATGAGACCAGCCTGACCAAAATGGTGAAACCCTGTCTCTACTAAAACTACAAAAATTAGCCAGGCCTGTAGTCCCAGTTACTTGGGAGGCTGAGACGGGAGAATCACTTGAACCCAGGAGGTGGAGGTTGTAGTGAGCCGAGATCATGCCACTGTACTCCAGCCTGGGTGACAGAGTGAGACTCCATCTCAAAAAGAATTAACTACGAGGGACAAGGACTAAAATCAAGAGACCACCAGGAGTGAAGACAATAATCCAGGAAAGTGATTATGGTGAGTTGGACTTGATAGGTTAGATAGAAATGGTGAGAAGTGGCTGGATTTGTGCATATACTTTGGAAGAAGAGTGAATGAGATTTCTCATCAGATTAGATATGAAATGAGATCAAAAGATGAGTAAAGATGCAAAGGGTTTTGTTGTGAGCAACTAGCATAACAGGGATGCAATCTATTGAGATGGGGAAAACTGTGGGAGGAGATATTTTTATTGGAGGAAATAAGAAGTTCATTTTTGGACTTGTTGACGTTGAGATGTCAAGTAGATGATCTGAACTACTAATCTGGATTTCAGAGGACACATCCAGGCTACCGGGGTCATCATCCTATAGCTGACATTTGGCACCATGGGGCAGGATCCGATCACACTGATGGCATGAATATAGAGAAGCAATGAGGTCTAGGGCAGAAGGCAATGTCTATGGATGAGAAAATGAGATGCAACCAACAAAAGAGACCCAGGAGGACCAGCCAGTGAGGTCATATGAATGCTGAGAGGAAGAGATGTCCAGGAAGCTAAGAGAAGGGTGTGTCTTAAGGATGGGACATGGTCTACCATGTGATGTGTTGGCAGTCAAGAGAAAGAAGACTGGTTAACCCATGGAGTCATCTGTGACCTGGACCTGAGTTCTGTGGAGTGGAGGGATTGAAGGCATCAATGGATGGGTCCAAGAGAAATGAAAGGAGAATAACTGGAAACAGTACTTTTAGATAATCCCTTTCTAGTCATTTTGTCAACATAGGCCAGTAGCTTGAGGGGGATTGAGTAAAATATGTGGCATTAAAGCTGAAACATCAGGTCATCCAATCTTGAAATAGTCCCAAGTGATTGCTGAAGACTGACAAGCATGTCAGATAAGACACAGCTCGAATGCCACCAGTAATAATAGAAATATTTTTAGAAGATTCAGATTTCTTTTCTTT
>NW_016825567.1:585633-601222 GCF_001698545.2 Rhinopithecus bieti | reverse complement strand
AAAAAAAAAAAAAAAAAAAAAAAAAAAAAAAAAAAAAAAAATAGATATACCAGAGAGTAATGTTAATATATGAAAGAATTCACCAAGTATATCCTGTAAGTAGCAGTTAGTATCAAAATGCATTTAAAACCACAATTGTAAATTAATCAGCCAAGGGTCTTGGGAATGTAAGTACAACAAAAGGGATAAATCAATAAATGTAAAACTGAAATATAAAGATCCATTAATTATTTTTAAAACCCCAAATCTCAAGTATCTCAAAATTAGTATACCTTCCTTGCAATTGCAAAACACATGTGTATCTGTTCTATTCTGTCTACTTGAGAGTTAGGCTGACTTCTCTTTGAATACTCTTGTGTCAATGAGTATTAAGTAGGGACTCAGTCACACACAGCAGTAAATTTAAAAAAAAACTGTCCATCTGAATGGCAAAATACTGACCAAGTGAAGAGCAATTGCAGTGTCAGAACCGAATTTATTAATTAAAGTGAGTCCCCATTTAAACACTATAGTTGGAATTTCAGCCCTAATCTGACATGCACAGTACATTCTGATAGCTTTGCTGACTTCAGGTCTGTGGATATTGTTTTTAATAGGTAGTGCCTCTCTTACGTGGTGAACTGGGAGAAAAAAAAGAACATAACACTGCTGTGTGTGCCAGGAGGCATTTAGTATGCCTTATTCACAAGCGAGAAAAAGAAGACACGCACGAAAGACTGTGAGAAATAGATTATTTTAGGTCCTTTGGGGGAAAAAAGTTACAATTTGCCCATAAAGAATGGAGAGAACAGAAATGAAGCTTTTATGCTGAAAAACAAAATGCAAGGGCAAATCCAGTTTCTAATTCCTGTGCCAAAGCTGTTGTTCTTGATGACCTCAGTCAAATCATTCAATTCTCTCAATTTGGTCATATAAAAGTGCTATTAACCTGCAGTTTCTCAAATACTATCTAATCAATGTTGGCTACTTGATTTTCACTAAATTTAAGGGATAGAGCCTTATAAAAGTGAACACCTTCAAACTGTAAAATCAAAGTTCTCCTTTCAGCACAGAGCAATACATAAATAAATGTTATTGTGAATGGGTATCATGACTGTTAAAAGCCTGAGCCTCATTACCCGCCTGGTAAGCAACACAGGAAGCAGAAGGACACACCGGGAATCCACAGACATGGACTGCAGTCAAGATTTGCAGAAGAATGTGTGTGACCATGGGCAAGGTATCTCTTTGTTTTCAAAACAATTTTATTAAGCGAAATAATGTACAACAAATTGCATGAATGCCCATCAATCAATGAGTGGATAAAGAAATTGTGGTATAGGCTGGGCATGGTGACTCACCCCTGTAATCCCAGCACTTTGGGAGGCCCAGGCAGGCGGATTGCCTGAAGTCGGGAGTTCGAGACCAGCCTGGCCAACATGGTGAAACCCTGTCTCTACTAAAAATACAAAATTAGCTGGGCGTGGTGGTGGGTGCCTGTAATTCCAGCTACTCAGGAGGCTGAGGCAGGAGAATCACTTGAACTCGGGAGGTGGAGGTTGCAGTGGGCCAAGATCACAACACTGTACTCCAGCCTGGGTAACAGAATGAGACCCTGTCTCAAAAAAAAAATGAAGTAACTAATTAAAAAAGAAAAGAAATTGTGAGTGTGTGTGTGTGTGTATATATATACACATACATATATGATAGAATATCATATAAAAAGGAACAAATTAATGACATTTACAGCAACCTGGATGGCATCGGATACTATTATTCTAAGTGAAGTAACTCAGGAATGGAAAACCAAACATCGTACGCTCTCACTCATAAATGGGAGCTGAGCTATGAGGACTTAAAGGCATAAGAATGCTACAATGGACTTTGGGGACTCGGGGGAAAGGGTGGGAAAGGGGTGAGGGAATAAAAGACTACAAATTGGGTTCAGTGAAATGGCTCAGGTGATGCGTGCACCAAAATCTCACAAGTCACCATTAAAAAACTTACTCATGTAACCAAATACTACCTGTTCCCCAAAAAACCTATCAAAATAAAAAATTTAAAAAATTGCATACATCTTAAGTGTACAATTTGGTAAGTTTTGATGTATGGATATCCTTATGAAATGATCACCAAAATGAAGATAATAAATATCTGCATCACCCTAAAAGTTTCCTTTGGGCCATTTGTAATCCCTTCCTCCAGCCCCTGAGCAATTACTGATCTGCTTTCTGTCACTATAAATTTGTTTGCATTTCCTAGAACTTTGAAGAAATGAAATCATACAGTATATACTCTTTTAGTCTGGCTTCTTTCATTCTGCATAATTATCTTGAGATACATTCATGCTGTTGCTTATCTCAAGAGTACATTAAATGATGCAACGTAAACTCAATCAAATAAAATAGTAATACTTGATATAAGTACAAAAATGAAGTGGTGTCAGGGTTCTTCGTTTTGGAAAAAGTGGAAGCCCCTTGGGGATCTGAACCGATCTTTATAGGTAAAGGGGCAAGAAAAAAATTTGTCCCCCCTTGATTCTTATTTCCAAGGATTAAATAAGACTATATATGTAAAAGTGCTTCGAAAGTCCAATACAAACTACAGTATCATCCATGTCAGTTCATTAACTAATGCAACACATATTTATTGAGCATCTACTATGTGCAGGCACCATACTAGAAGCTTGTCAAACAGCAGTGAACAAAACAAGAGAGCTGGTCTCATGGACTTCCGATGCTGGTTAGCGAGAGACAGGCCATATGTCAGTTTAAAAATGAATATATACTATGTCAGGTGGCTATTAGTCCTCTACAGGGAAATAAGGCAGGTTAGAGATAAATTTAACAGGGAAGGAAAGGACATTTCAGAGATTGTGGCCACAGAGACCTTCTTCTGATAAGACGGAGTTTGAATAAACATTGAATGAAGGAGAAGCCACTCTCCCACAGACGTCTAGGAGAAGAACATATCAGGCAAAAAAGAACAGAAAGTCCAAAGGCCTTGAGGTTGTTCGCAATAAACTAGGCTATTAAAGGAGCTGCCAAGATGCCAGGAATTGGAGCAGAGAGGTGAGGGGAGGGTGGAAGGGGATGAATAGAGGCTTGTACTCTTTTATTCTGAATGAAATGATGGGCCATGCGGTATATTGAACAGAGGAAAGGTGTGATGTGACTTAGGAGTTGGAACAACTACTTGGATTGCCCTCTTGAGACTGCTGGTGGCAACAGGGGAACCAGTTAGGTGGCTACTGCACAAGTCTCAGCAAGAGGTGGTGGTGGATTAAGAGTAGAGGATGTAAGAAGTGGTCAGGCTCTGTATACATTCGGAGGGTGGGCTGATACCTCATGATTTATTTTCCCACATTGGTTTTATGAAATGCTTAACAACAATACCCCCAACTTATGAAGTGTTTTCTATGGTTCAGGCACTATACTGAACAGTTAACTAATTTAATCCTTGCAGCAATACTATGAAGTAGGTCCTATTTTTATGTCCATTTACTGATGAGGAAACTGGGGCAAAGAGTAGTTGGATGATTTGACCAGCATCACACAATGGTAGATGATGGAGCTAGCACATGATCCCAAGCAGTCTGGCTTCAGAGTCTATCCTGTTAACTACATGCTATATGACCTCTCAAAATTAATATGTAAATAATATTTTGCTCAAGGCAAACCTAGACCAATAAAAACATTGAGAAATATAATGGCCATTCATTTAAAACTTAGGATCGTAAACAAAAAAAATTCAGTAACCTCTTTATTTTTTTTGTTAAGAACACAATAAACCGTATACAAGTGGACATTTTTCATGGGTTCACCTGGATAAGGTGGGGCTACCGGGCCACTCCTCATGACTATGGCCATAGGAATGGTGACTGCTGTTAAGGACTGCCATCAAGGTCACACTTTCGAAAACACCAACTCTAAAATGGAATTGGACATGGACACTTTAGAATATTATGGCCATGTCTGCCTTCGTTTTGATGAGTTCCTTCTTTCTGATACTTTCCTTTTGGTTTTATCTTGGTGAAAGAATAGCTATTGGCCAGGCATGGTGGCTCTCGCCCTATAATTTTAAGATTTTAGGAGGCTGAGGTGGGGGGATCACTTGAGGCCAGGAGTTTGAAACCAGCCTGGGCAACAAAATCAGAACGCTTCTCTACAAAAAATAAAAATTGAAATAAAAAAATTAGTCGGGCTTGGTGGTGTGAATCTGTGGTCCCAGCTACTTGGGAGACTGAGGCAGGAAGAGTGTTTGAGCTCAGGAGTTTGAAGCTTCAGTGAGCTATGACTGTAGCTTCAGTGAGCTATGACTGTAGCTTCAGTGAGCTATGACTGTAGCTTCAGTGAGCTATTGCACTCCAGCCTGGGCAATGGAGTGAGACCTCATCACATACACACACACACACATATACACACACACCCCCCAAAACAAAACAATAGCTATCTTCATCAAGGCCCCAAAATAAATAGTCTCCTGTGTTATCATCACTAGTGATGAAATATTGCTACATCCTGCTGTACAGAAGCATTTCTATAAAGCCAGTCTTCCTCTCAAACTTCTTGGGAAATGTGTCAGGATTTTATAGATGAGAAAATTAAGGTCTAGAAAGGATAAGAGATTTACCCAGGGTCTCTCTGGCTTATTCCATGACAGAGCTGCGATGATAGTTCTGGGATCAGAATGTTCCTGATGTTTTTATGGAAGGCTGTGAGCTCACCCAGTGACAGGTGCTTTTGTTGTTTCATCAGATGAAACTATTATGAAAGAGTTGGGCAAAATCATTCTGAAGTCTTCACACAAAGGCGTGGCAATCGTACATGTTTTTAGAGTTTGAGGCTACATTTTGCTTAATGCTCTATTTGGGTTTACTTCAATACTTCCTGCCAATGCTGAAATCTGTACACATTAAGGAAAGTAGTATTGTTCAATAATACACCTGGTTATAATTCTAACTTCGGAAGGCAACACATTTCAAATCTTTTTTTCTGGTATATTCTCTATCATCATCTTAAGTACAACAGATGAGGCATAAAATCTTTTATGAGTAAGTAAATAGAAGCTTTTGCCGCAAAATGTTTCAGGTAAGATAAAAGTACTCCCTCTTTTCAATTGTATAAACTGGAGAGCGTTAGCTAAAAGGAGAAAAAGACTGATAGACCAGAGGGGAATATTCAGGTTTCTTTTATTTAAACCTGTCAACAAACATGTGCAACTAAGCCCCAGTGCCTTCTTCTAGGACCCATTAGCAATGTGTGTGTTCATCCTGTATGGGGTGTGTGTGTGTGTGTGTGTGTGTGAATGCACCTTTCCATATTTAGAATTCAAGATCATTTTAGCATCAGGAGAAACAGAAACAAGATTTACATATCATATAGGACATCCATAGATTTGTGGTTTTCTTTGATCTTCAAAATACCACTTTTTCTTTTCTCATCCATATGGGACATTTCATTTCATAGAAATGAAAAAAAAATTTCATTTCTATGCGCATAGCTTAATGAAGAAAACACTAAATCTGAATGTGAATTGTTGCTTGTCATTCTTCCAAGTAGTACAGCTCATTGAATGATGGGTTCCTCGGACAAACAGCTTCACGATGACTGTTTGGAGCTGATATGAAAGAAAAGGGAGGACGTGAAAGCTTTCTATTTTGTAATCAGTTTTGACCACACTTTGGTCAATGAAATCAAATGAAAAGGGAAGATAGGAATGCTTTCTCTTGTGCCCATAGTTTGGACATGATTTCATATTTCATTCTATAAAAGCTAAAACTACTTCACCTTCAAAACACTGCAGCATACCTTTTAGAAAATGCATTTATTTCCGCATTCATTATGCCCAGGAGGGGACAGGGAAGTTAAAAGAACATATGCTTAGGAGTTAGAGAGCCCTGAGTTCAAATACTGACTTTGTCACTTACTGCTCTAACCTATCCATTATTCACCCCCTGTTTGGCATTTGTTTCTCATCAACAAAAGAGGAGAAAGCTACTTCCTTTCAGAATTATAATGGAGATTGTGATGTTAGCAGATTTCCAGACACAGGGCAGATACTTGGTAAAAGACACCTCATATCAAAATAGCATCATAGGTTTAGATACCATTCTGCCTTTTAATCATAAAAATATTTCAAGTACATGGATATCAGTCTCCTTCTAGAAAACAGGAGGACCTTTAGGATGCTTTCATTCTGATCACTCTCTCTGGTCTTTTATTGTTTCTGCCAGGTATTTTTATTTTATCTTACTTTTAACCTCCTTACATGACTTATTATGATTTATGCTTATTTAGATTTTCCAAAAACATGTTTACCAATTTATTCTGTCACCATTACTTCTCACATTTCACTTTTTTCTTCTAGGTTTACTATCCTTCTTAGTGAAGTATATGTATTATATTTTTATTTGTATTTTTATTTTGAAAAAAATTATAATAAGAAAGTTGCAAAGAAATATAGAGGGAGGTCGCAGGCACTCTTTGCCCTCCCTCCCCCAGTTATATAACTATAGGGCAATAACAAAACCGGGTCACTAGCATTGCTGCAACCCACAGAGCTTATTCAGGTTGATACACATACACGTGTATTTGTATGTGTGTGTGCATTTGTTATTAATTTTATGCTGCTGTATCCAATTTTATCACATGTACAGCTGTGTGTAACTACTACCACAATTAAGATAATTGTATCATCATAACTAGGCCCCCAAGTGCTACCCCTTTGTATTCAAACTCCTCTCTCCCACCTATATCCCCAGTCCCTGACATCTACTAATCTGTTCCCCATCTCTACAAGTTTCTCTCAACAGTGTTTTGTATCAATGGAATGGTATAGTATGTAACCTTTAGAGACTGGCTTTTTTTTTTTTTTTTTTTTTTTTTCTTCACTGAGCATAAATCCCTTGAGGTACATCCAAGTCATTGTGTATCGACAGTTTGTCCCTTGTTGCAGAATAGTATTCCATGGTATGGATGCATCATAGTTTAACTATTCACCCACTGAAGGACAGACATTTGGGGAGTTTCTAGCTTCTGGCTCTAACAAACAAAGCTGCTAGTAATATTCACGTACAAGTTTCTGGGTGAATACAGTTTTCATTTCTCTGAGATAAATGCAAAAGACTGCATTTGCTGGGTCCTATGGCAAGTCCATTTTTAGTTTTCTTTGTTGTTTGTTTTGTTTTTGAGATGGTGTCTCATTCTGTTGCCCATCCTGGAGTGCAGTGGTGTGATCTCAGCTCACTGCAACCTCCACCTCCTGGGTTCAAGAGATTCTCCTGTCTCAGCCTCCCGAGTAGCTGGGATTATAGGCACACACCACCATGCCCAGTTAATTTTTGTATTTTTAGTAGAGACAGGGTTTCAACATGTTGGCTAGGATGGTCTCCATCTCCTGACCTTGTGATGTTCCCGCCTTGGCCTCCCAAAGTGCTGAGATTACAGGTGTGAGCCACCAAGTTCAGCCCATTTTTAGTTTTAAAAGGAACTGTAGGGGTGGGCTCAGTGGCTCATGTCTGTAATCTCAGCACTTTGGGAGGCTGAAGCGGGAGGCTTCTCACTTGACCCCAGAGTTCGAGACCAGCCTGGGGAGCATGGTGAAACCCTGTGTCTAAAATAAATCCGAAAAATTAGATGGGCATGGTGGCGTGCACCTTTAGTCCCAGCTAGTCAGGAAGCTGAGGTGGGAGGATCACCTGAGCCTGGGAGATCAAGGCTGTGGTGGAACTGTGATTATGCCACTGCACTCCAACCTGGGCAACAGAGGGAGACCCTGTCTCAAAAAATAAAAAAGTAATAAAAGGAACTGCAAAACAACTTTCTAGAGTGGCTATTCCATTCCACATTCCCACCAGCCATGTATAAGTGATCCACTTTCTCTGAATCTCTGCCCGCATTGGGCGTTTTCTCTATTTTTTTATTTGAACTATACTGATACATGTGTAGTGCTACCTCATTGTGGTTTTAATCTGCATTTTTCTAAAGGCTAATGATGTTGAACATCTTTTCATGTGCTTATTTATCATCTGCACATTCTCTTTAGGGAAATGTCTCTGTAGTTCGTCCAATTTCTAACTGGATTGTTTGATTTTGTACTATTGAGTTTTAAGAGTTCTTTATATATACTAGATACTGGTCCTTCATCAGATGTGGTTTACAAATATTTCCTCTCAGTCTGTAGCTTGTCTTTTCATCCTCTTAAGGAGATCCAGGCCAGGCTCGGTGACTCAGGCCTGTAATCCCAGCACTTTGGGAGGCCAAGGTGGGTGACTCACTTGAGGTCAGGAGTTTGAGACCAGCCTGGCCAACATGGTGAAATCCCATCTCTACTAAAATACAAAATTAGCAAGGCGTGGTGGCACATGCTTGTAATCCCAGCTACTTGGGAGGCTGAGGCAGGAGAATTGCTTGAACCTGGGAGGCGGAGGTTGCAGTGAGCTGAGATCGTGCCACTACACTCCAGCCTGGGTGACAGAGTGAGATCCTATCTCAAAAAAAAAAAAAAAAAAAAAAAGGCCGGGCGCGGTGGCTTCACACCTGTAATCCCAGTACTTCGGGAGGCTGAGGTGGGTGGATCACCTGAGGTCAGGGGTTTGAGACCAGCCTGACCAACATGGAGAAATCCCGTCTCTACTAAAACAAATACAAAATTAGCTAGGTGTGGTGGTGCATGCCTGTAATCCCAGTTACTCGGGAGGCTGAAGCAAGAGAATTGCTTGAACCAGGAAGGCGGAGGTTGCAGTGAGCTGAGATCGTGCCATTGCACTCCGGCCTGGGCAATGAGAGCAAAACTCCGTGTCAAAAAATAATAAATAAATAAATAAATAAATAAATAAATAGAATAAGATCCAATGATCAACTTTTCCTTTTATGGATCATGTTTCTGCTGTCATATCTAAGAAATCTTCACAATGCTCCAGTTCCTGAATAATATCTTCTGTTTTTTATATGAAAGTTTTATGGTTTTCCATTTTCCATTTAAGTTCATGATCTATTTTGAGTTTTTTTTCTTTTTGTATTAAGTGTGAGACTCAGGTTTAAGTTTTTGAGGGGAGCCTATGGTTATCCCATTACTTCAGTACCATATGCCAAAAAAGCTATCTTTCCTCCATTGAATTGCTTTTGCAATTTTGTAAAAATCAAGGGGGTGTATTGGGATGGGTCTATTTCTGGGTTCTTTATTCTGTTTCATTGACCTGTGTGTCTGCCAATACTACACAGTCCTGATTATTGTAGCTCTATAAGAAGCCTAAAAATCTGGTGGACTAATTCCTCCCACTTCATTTTTCTTTGTTAAAATAGTTTTAGCTATTCAAATATAAATTTTTTGCCTATATAATTTTAGAACCTTTGCCTATATAAATTTTAGAACAAGCTTGTTTATGTTTAGAAAAAAACCTTGCTGTGGTTTTATAGGAATATTTTAAACCTATAGATCTTTTGGGGAGGGGTGACGTCTTTATGTGGCTGAATCTTCCTATCTACGAAAATAGTATGTCTCTTCAGTTATTAGGTCTTTGACTTCTTTCATCAGCATACTATAATTTTCAACATACAGATCATATACATGTTTTGTTTTATTTATACCTAAGTATTTCATGTTCTCTGGAGCAACTGTAAGTGGTACTGTGTTTTTTATTTTGGCTTCCATTTGCTCATTCTTACTATATAGAAATGCAATGGATTTTGTATGTTGATCTTGAACTCACTTATTACTTCTAGGAGAGTTTCATTTTGGTACATTCATTGGATTTCCTATGTAGATAATGTCATTTACAAACAGAGACAGTTTTATATCTTACTTTCCAAACTACATGCCTTTTATTTCTTTTTCCTGCCTATTGCAGTGGCTAGCATGTCCAGAATTATGTTAAGAGTAAGATCAGACACTCCTGGTTGTTCCCAATCTGAGAGGGAAAGTATGATGTTGGCCGTAGGTTTCTGGTAAATGCTCTTTATGAAGTGAAAAAGTTCACCTCTATTCCTAGTTTGCTAGGAGTTGTGTGTGTGTGTGTGTGTGTGTGTGTGTGTGTGTATTTGAGATGGAGTCTCGCTCTGTTGCCCAGGCTAGAGTGCGGTGGCACCATCTCGGCTCACTGCCAGCTCCACCTCCTGGGTTCATGCCATTCTCCTGCCTCAGCCTCCCAAGAAGGTGGGACTCCAGGCGCCTGCCACCACGCCCGGCTAATTTTTTGTATTTTCAGTAGAGACGGGGTTTCACTGTGTTAACCAGGATGGTCTCAATCTCCTGACCTCGTGATCTGCCCACCTTGGCCCCTCAAAGTGCTGAGATTACAGGCGTGAGCCACCGCGCCCAGCCTTTTGTGTTTTTTTAATCATGAATTGCTGTTGGATTTTATCAAATATTTTTTAACTGTCAGTTGACACGATCATATGATTTTCCTTCTTTGGCTAGTTCATATGGTGGATTACTTTATACATTTTCAAATATTGAACGAGCCGTGCATACCTGTAATAAATCTCACTTGATTGTAATATATTATTGCTTTTACACCTTGATGAATCTGATTTGCTTGTATTGTATTAAGGATTTTTGTGTGAAATACATACAGTAATAGTACTTTCAGTGAGTCTGTGAATTGTAAATACTCCTAATCTTGTTTGTCTTAAAATGGGCTCTTTTTGCCCTCACTCGCAAATAAAGAACTTTGCTGGATAAAAATATATATATATATGGGTTGATGGTAACTTTTTCCCCTTGGATTTTGAAGTTATTACTCTTGCTTTCTGACTTCCTGACTTATAAAAGCATGCTGGTATGAAGTTTTCTTTTCTTTCTAAGTAACCTGTCATTTCTCTCCAGCTGCTTTTAAAATTTTCTTTTGATCTTTGATGTTTTGCAGTTTCTCCTAAGTGGGTCTCTCTCTCTCTCTCTCTCTCTCTCTGTGTGTGTGTGTGTGTGTGTGTGTGTGTGTGTGTATGTGTGTATGTTTCTTGCTTGGAATTTTGTGTTATTTTTCAATCTTAAGCCTCAGGTTTGTCTTCAATTCTAGAAAAATTCTCATCTATGCTCTTATCCACTATTGTCTTTCCCTAATTTTTTTTCTAGCCTTATCTTCCAGAGTTCCTCTTAGACATAGGTGGCCCTGGTTGCTTTATCCTGTCTCTAAATTGCTCTTTCATGTTTTCTCTCCTCAGACTGTCAGATTTCCTCATATTTATATTCTGGTTGACTATTTCTCTCTTCAGCTGAATACTCTGGACTAGGGATTTCAATGATCCTGATTACTTTTATGTTAACATATAGACTTGGTGTGATTGTGTATTGTTCACAAATATTCCAGGTCCACTGTTGGATTGCACTTTCTTGTCCCTTTCGGAGGTAATCATGGCTGACTTCTTTTAACCAAAGCATCACTTCTTGCAGAAGCTTTACGAGCCAAGATTTCTTATGATCCCTTTGTCCTGCTTCTGTGACATGTTGAGATGGGGCCTCCATCAGAATGGGGACCCTGGGTGGCTATAACAAGCAGGAGCTCTTGCCGAGCTGCACTGGGCAAGCAACTTAAGCAAGAAATAAACAGTGGTTGTGATAAGTGCCACTGAGATTTGGGAATTGTTATTGCAGCATTAACTAGCCTATCCTGACTGATATACTGTGGGGATTCCCCAAAATGCAGGTGGTATAAGTCCAGGTTTCATCCCTGTGCATGGTTCTTGTCTGGGGTTTTTGTTTCTCCCAGAAAATTTTCCTTTTTCTGCCCCAATTCTTGGGTCAGAGGCAAACCTCTTTGCCACTTTCCTGGGCTATGATTAGAGTTTTATCTACCCATTTTAAAAAAATAAATGATCAGCTATTTGAACCTCTAGGATATTTACACAGGGGCGACTAGTCCATCTATCTGTTCATTTGCCTGTTGCTAAGTAAGTAGCAAAGTCCTAGTTCAAAGACTTGGTACCCAACTCTGAAATATCCATGTCCATTGTTATTTCCACTTTGATATTCACACTTTGATATTTACTTTCGGAATCTGGGGATTTCCTTTCCTTTCTTTCAAACTTGCCATGTACTGTTATTATTTTTTGTTATTATTATATTTTATCCTGGTTCTCTATGTGTTTGTGGTGACAAGGGGTATAGTTAGCATCTAAGATCCCTCATGCTGCTATATTGCTAGAAATCTTCTGATACTCATTCTTTCCTATTAGCATAATTTCTATATTTTTTGGACTCTTTCTGAAGCATTATCCACATTCAACCTCACATTAACTCTCTCCATGCTGGAATACCTCAGTCACATTCTTAGATCTGATGAACCCAGGAACTGAAAGACAGAACTGAAAAGAACAATGCATTATAGAGTGGCCATTAGAATTTAGAGATGATATCCAAGATAACCTAAAATATAATTCAATGACATGTTACCAATGAGAATAAAGACTATCAGAATTCAGCCGACCAATCTAAAATGTTAATTATTATAAAATAACTTATGAACTTAGCAAATGAAACATGATGTAAAAGGATAATGACAGAGTATTTTTTTGAATTGGGAAAGAGATGAGGTTTGAGTTAACATCATCGGTAAAAAAAATTAGTTAAAAGTGAGTACATAAGAAATGAGAAATGTCTTCATTTTAACCATTATGATGTAAATATTTCTAAATGAAATTTGTAATGTCCTATCTTAGAATGGAACACACATAAAAAAAAAAAAAACCTCAACGCTATGACTATCAGCTAATTTACAGAGTACTTACTACATATCAAACAGTGTATTAAGAACATCACCTATATAATCTCACTGGCTATGTACAACTACAGTTGACCCTTGAACAATACAGTTTGAGCTGTGTGGGTCCACTTCTATTGTTACAGTAGGCAGCTAGCCAGGCATGAGCAGGGCAGGAGAGGGCTCCCTCCAACCCCACCAGGAACGTCGAGCAAACATCAGGCGATGGCCAGGTGGTTGTTAATGGTCTCTCTAAAATAATAATTGGTTGCAGCCAGTGCCAGGGAAAGGCAGTTTCCCTATAAATAAAAACACTTGAAATTGGTAATTGGCAGTTCAGAAATTGGGCCACTAGACTTTGGTATGCACAGTTAGAGACAAAATGGCGAAGCATGACCTTCTGGGGTCATGCCACTGGAAAACAGAAGATTGCCTCAGGTGAGCATGCGTACAACTGCAGTAAACACACTGCGCATGCTCAACTCTTAAGCGTTAGCGGGTCACTGTGGATGCGGGCGGCCCACCCAGAGGAAAGAATCATGGGAAAAGGGACACAAGACCCTAGAAATATGCCAGTATATAAAAATGCCGCACTTGACCTCCAAGGTGCCTGCTTGGGTCTCTTCCAAGTGTACTTTCCTTTCTTTCCTGTTCTAAAGTTTTTTTTAACAAACTTCCACTCCTGCCGTGAAACTTGCCTTGGTTTCTTTTTCTGCCTTAGGCCCCTCAGTCGAATGGTTTCTTCTAAGGAGGCAAGAATTGAGATTGCTGCAGACCCGCACATATTTGCCACCAATAAGTCGGATATTTGCCATTCTTAACAGTAGGTAGTTTCCTTTTGCTTCTGTTACCCCTCGGACAGCAAGACCAACCCCTCCTCCTCTTCTTCAGCTTTGTTCAATGTGAAGATGATGGGGATGAAGAGTTTAATGATGACCCACTTCCACTAAATAAATAGTAAGTACAGTTTCTTTTATGACTGTCTTAATAAGATTTTCTTTTCTGTAGCTTACTTTATTGTAAAAATACAGTACAGAATACATCGAACATACAAAATATGTGTTAATTGATGACTTCTGTTATTGGCAAGACTTCTGCTCAATAGTAGGCTATTAGTAGTTAAGTTTTGGGGGAGTCAAAAGCTATATGTGAATTTCCAAATGCATGGGGAGTCAGCGCCCCTAATCCCTTTATTGCTCAAGGATCAACTCTATGAGGTAGGTATTTACAGAAAGGGCTCAGAGATTGATTAACTTGCCCAATGTCACAAACAGGGTAACTAATGGAACCCAGATGAGGTGACCCTGATTACTCTACTGGCTGCTTCTGGGTACACTTAGTGCCCTCTTTATTGGGGTTGTGGGAGCAGCTGTAGCTACAGGTATGAATGGCATGGGTTAGGGTGGAATAACTTCTGTAAAGAGAAATACGCCCCTGTGGCTCCAGCTTCATTGCTGGAATGTTCAAGTGACCACTACGTGGTTATTAGTGGAATCTTATTATTATAGTTACTGCTCTCATGAGAGACCTTCCCCCTTTCCAAACTGTCAATTTCTAGTCATCCCTCAAAACCCAAATCAAATGCTACTTTTCATTAAAAATTCTCCAAGTTATCCAAATAAGATCTTTGTCTTTTTTACTTTTTCGTACATTGTAGTGGTTAAGTATGTAGGTTCTACAGATAGGCTGCTTGGGTTCCAATCTTGGCTTTGATGATTGGTGTGTTAGATACTGCCTAGCACAGAGTAAGTGCTTAGCAAATGTTAGCTACTATGGTGATGTTTGCATCATATCCTGGGTTAAGAGTTTCTTACATCGGCCAGGCACAGTGGCTCATGCTTGTAATCCCAGCACTTTGGGAGGCCAAGCCGGGTGGATCATGAGGTCAGGAGTTCGAGACCAGCCTGGCCAACATAGTGAAATCCTGTCTCTACTAAAAATATAAAAATTAGCCGGGTGTGGTGGTGCGTGCCTGTAGTCTGAGCTACTCAGGAGGCTGAGGCAGGAGAATTGCTTGAACCCAGGAGGCATGAGGTTGCAGTGAGCCAAGATGGCACCACTGCACTCCAGCCTGGGTAACAGAGTAAGACTCTGTCTCCAAAAAAAAAAAAAAAAAAAAGAGTTTCTCACATCTACGCCTTCTCCATTAAAACACAAACCCCTGGATGGCAGAAGCCAACCTTAGTCTCATTTCAAAGCATCTACAGAACCCAGATTCTTTTCTCTACTCACTCTGCTAACACTCCCATCTTCCTGGATTACTGCAAGACTCCTAACTGGTCTCCCAGCTCCTGTCCATGCTGCCTTTAGTCTGTTCCAAACCTAGTAGCCAGAATAGACTTTAAATCTGAAGTGGCGCCACTGATCCTAACTCTGCAATGTAGTAGACATTCTCTTTCCAATGTGGCCAGTGGAGCCAGAGTCTTTGTTTTGGAAAAGCCATATAATATTTGGCCTGTTACCTTTCTGACATCATTCCAATTGCAATGACCTTTTTGCTGTTCCTTGAATGCTCCAGGCATGCTCTTTCTCTGGCTTTTGCACGGACTGTTCCTCTGCCTGGAACTCTCTTCCCCCAGATATCTGCATGGCTTACATCTTCGCATGCTCCAGGTCATGGCTCAAAGGCTGCCTTCTCAGTGAGGCTCCCCCGTCCATCCTTCATAAAATTACAACTCTCCCATCTTCATGTCTTCAGCACTCTCTGTATCCTTTCTCCTGCTTTATTTTTCTCCACAGCACTTATACCATCTAGTATATATTTTATTTCTTTATCAGCTGCCTCCTCCAACAGAATGGAAGCTCCAGAAGCTCAGAGGTTTGTGGCTCTTTTATTAAATTAAGAGTGCCTGGTACATACTTGGTGAGCATCTTTTTTTTTTTTTTTTTGAGATGGAATCTCGTTTTGTCGCC
>NW_016825567.1:578837-585457 GCF_001698545.2 Rhinopithecus bieti | reverse complement strand
TTTGAGATGGAATCTCGTTCTGTCGCCCAGGCTGGAGTGCAGTGGTGTGATCTCGGCTCACTGCAAGCTCCGCCTCCCGGGTTCATACCATTCTCCTGCCTCAGCTTCCTGAGTAGCTGGGACTATAGGCGCCCGCCACCACGCCCGGCTAATATTTTTGTATTTTTAGTAGAGATGGGGTTTCATCGTGTTAGCCAGGATGGTCTTGATCTCCTGACCTCGTGATCCACCTGCCTCGGCCCCCAAAGTGCTGGGATTACAGGCATGAGCCACTATGCCTGGACTTTTTTTTTTTTTTGAGATGGAGTCTCACTCTGTCGTACAGGCTGGAGTGCAACGGCACGATCTTTGCTCACTGCAACCTCCACCTCCTGGGCTCAACTGATTCTCCTGCCACAGCCTTCCAAGTAGTTGAGATTACAGGTGCCTGCCACCACACCCAGCTAATTTTTGTATTTTTAGTAGAGACAGGGTTTCACTATGTTGGCCAGGCTGGTCTCAAACTCCTGACCTCAGGTGATCTGCCCACCTCAGCCTCCCAAAGTGCTGGGATTACAGGCGTGAGCCACCACGCCTGGCTGGTGAGCATTTCTTAAAAGAATGATTTTCTTTCTTTCCACCTAATAAAGCACCTTGTACATTGCTGGCATTGGTATGTAGTTTTAACTGAGCTTTTACTTTTAAGAAGGCTCCTATAGGCTGGGTTTGGTGGTTCATGCCTGTAATTCCAGCAGTTTTGGAGGCTGAGGTAGATGACCACCTGAAACTTGAGACCAGCCTGGGCTACATAGTGACTGCCGCCCCTACAAAATTAACAAGGACAACAATAAAATCCAAGTGTAATCGATAGTACACACCTGTAGTCCCAGCTCCTTGAGAAGCTGAGGTGGGAGGATTGCTTGAGCCCAGGAGATTGAGGCTGTAGAACTATGACTATACCACTGCACTCCAGCCTGGGTGACAGAGCAGGACCCTGTCTCTTAAAAAAAAAGACTCCTACATTATGTGGTTCCTTTTATGAAGCAAATGAAAACACAAGAACGTGCCTAGCCCTAGAATCAAGAAAGGCCAATTACTGAATCAAAGCATAGAGCATCTTGTTCCAAGGGAACTTTCTTTTCCAGGGACATCCTCAGGTGCACTGGCCTTAAGCACTGGTCCTCTGCCTCGTCCACACCATGAATTATATCAACATCTGGTTGCTAAACTGACCATGGTTGGAGCCAGAGTGTCCCTGGGGCAGGAGAAGGACAGGACACTGGTGTGGGAAATCCTTGAATGAAGTGACCTGGGATGTATGTGCAGAGTGGCACGAAGGCATAAGGAAAGATCACCCTCCGAGATCCGAGCACCAGGGCAGAGGTCAGATGTTGAGTCTATGTGCATTTCTAAGGGTGTCCAGCTGGGGGATGAGGTGGCAGATGAGGTGATTCAGAGATCAAGTAGGGACCAAAAATAAGAATGGCAAAGAATAGGGGGAGAGAGAGACCTGGGTCAGGAGGAAGGCTCCAGAGTACTTCAGTGAGGTCCAGGCTAGTCACCTGTGCTGGGATTCAATCCTCTAGTTTCAGGACACGATCCAGGCCAGACCTCTGACTTTCCTCCCTGCAAGGGCCTCTAAATTTTCCTGCCAATGTAAAATGACAACTTTCTATTCTCCACTGGGGACTGATTCACATGCCCTTATGTGGTGATGGTGATCACTGAAATAACAATTTCATTCTTTCTGAGGGCGTGTCTCACCCTCAATCAGTGGTTCCCTGACCTACAGCATCCATGTCACCTGGGAACTTGTAAGAAATGCAAATTCTGAGGTCCCACCCTAGATCTACTGAATCAGAAACTCAGGAGGTAGGGCTAGAAACCTGTGCTTTAAAAGTCTCCTGCTAAAGTCTGAGAATCACTGTTCTATTAAAGAAGTGTCATGAAACTAGAATGCAGCAGGTAAGGAGACAGAGACTGGCAGCAGGGGTGCTATTAATATTTTACCCAGCCAGAGGGCTCTCTGATGGGCAGAAGTCTAGATGTGGGTATGGGAAACTGGCATTTGTGGGGTGAATCCAGGCAGAGAGCAGCAGGGACGTAGGTGCTGGGGAGAGACTGCTCGAACAGCCAGGAGTCCAGGGTGGCTGGGTGTAATCAGAGTTTCATCCGGGAAGTCTTTGATTTATGGATATTTTAAAGTCAGTCCTTACATAGTTACCATGTGTCTTTAGTTATACTGAAAATTCCTTAAATACAAGAACCAGATTTTATATATTTTTAAAATAACTCATCATGGCACCTTTAGCGGTGCCAGAAACCAAATTGATTCTTAATAAATACATGAATGAAGATTAAAAAAAAAAAAAAACAAAAAAAAACCCTGAGAGTGGTCAAAACTTGGGGAAGAAAGAGAGGGGAAAACAAATAATTTATTTTTATCATGTTAAGCTTTATGTTACAGGGAGATGTTTAGCCAGGGATGTCTGAAAGCCAATTAACACCTTAGCAAATTCTGCAAATGAAAAGTTGGTGGGAATATCATTTTTAATGACATTAACCAACTTTTGAGAAGCCAAACTCAGCAGGCTGAAAATAGGAGCTTCGCTTGATAGGATGCAGTTAAATCAGTTAGATGTCAAACAACTTCCATTTGCTGAATTTGAGGATGGGGCTTGAGAGTCACCGAAAAGAAAAGTAGCCATGCAAATGGAGTCTATACACAAAAAGGTTTTAAACTTTCCCCTTGCAATGCTAATAAACCAAGTTGATGTGCTGAAATAAAAACAAATTAAAGTGAATGGAAAGCTTGACAAACATAATTTTAATGTCTTCAAGAAAGACACACAATATGTTTGTGACAACTGTCATAAGCCTGACATTCCCCTCAAAGGAGACAGGAAGTAAGAAGAAGACAGGAGTCCCTGTACTCATTTGTTCAGGCTGCCACAATTAAGTACTAAGGGACTTAAACAACAGAGTTATTTTTATCAAGGTGTCAGCTGTGTGGGTTCCTTCTGAAGCCTCTCTCCCTGGCTTGTAGATAGCTGTCTTTTTCTTATGTCTTCACATGGTCTTTTCTCTGTACATGTCTATATCCAAATCTGTTAAGACCTACACTTATGGCCTCATTTTAATGTAATCACCTCTCTAAAGTTCCTACCTCCAAATACAGCCACATGCTGAAGTGTTAGGAGTTAGGACTTCAACATATGAATTTGGGAGAGGGTAGGCACAATTCCTCCCATAACAGCCCCTAAAAGGGTGGCTCAGACTCACAAGAAACCAAAAACCGTCATGGTGGTGCCTTGGGGCTCTCGCCTGCTGCCGTGCACGAAAGCAGCTTTCCTGGATGGAAAGTCCGGCTCCTCCCTGCTCCAGACAGAACCTCATCTCCAGACAGGGGCCTGCTTACTTTCAAATCCATACCACAGAGCTAACTTGTGAAATCTGGATGGCAGTAGACCAGGACCTTTCAGTAACTCCTTTGCCTAAGAAGAAATAATCTACCCTCCAGCAATGCAGAACGTGTAGCTTCCGATGTTCCTCTGCTGAGCTGGAAATATGAGAAACTGCCCTAAATCTCAGTTTCTGGACATCAGCAGGCAGCCTTCTGGAGGCCACTGCTAGGATGAGAATACCAAGGATGAAGTTCTACTTGGGTGTATGCCATAAAACTGGCTTGCATCTTAATTTTATTTCTAACTTTTCATAGACTGTTCTTTAAAAGCCGGTGCTAAAAATGTGGAGGAACTTGTTAAATAAACCTAAAGGATCATATTTGAAAATTAGCTTTCAAAAAAAATTAACTCTGCCAGAAACTTTTAATTAAAAAAAGTGTGTAATCTGCATTTATGAAAACAGCAAGGCGTGGTGAACAGGTTTTATTTAGATAGAGTTTTCACGGCAAAGGGAAACAAAAGAGATGGATAAACAAAATCTTTTCCCTAATACATAGTTCAGGTAACATTTTCTAATGTCTCATCTCTTGTTCCAACCAAACTACTGCAGAACATCTAAAAGTACAGCATCTGAATTCATAAATTTCCAATCTCATTCCTGGGGAAAGTGTAGAGTAGCAGCTGGTATTATTGGAACATATTAAAAATTTTGGGATTTTGTCACTGTGGGAGAAATGACTTTTCCAACTCTCTTTTGCCATTCAGGTCTTCAACAATGAACTGCCTCTCAAACATTCCTCTCCAGCTGAAGTTACCCAACCTTCTAAGACAACTAATTAGCCAAGGACCAATCACCTGAGGGCTAAAGCAATTATCAAGACTATATCAACTTGCTCCATGTATTAAATTAGATCCCTGGAAAGCTACAGATCCCAAGTTATGGCCTTCTCACTGCATGACTTAATACTCTGTTGTTGGATTTTGAAGTTTAATGGCAAAGATATAGCCATATGGAAAACATTGCATAAAACAACTGTGACATATAACTGCTTACTAGATAATCGGATGTCAAGAACATTAAGATATAAGAATTGTTGGAAGACAATACCTTAAAACTTTTTTTTTTCTAACAAGCTGGTATAAACCTTGTCTTAAGTAATGCAATCCACGTAACTCCTTACATTTCTTCTTTTGTCTTATTTTCTAATATTAACTGCAATTGCAGCAATCATCTTTACCTTAATTTTTCTGGAACACATATTTTACCCAACTGTTACTTGTATTAATTCTTATTTTAATGGTTCTTTTATAGTTTTATTGGTTTTGATGAAGCCAGATCAAATCTAATTTGGATTTAGAAAGGTATAAATAATAGATAAAACCTGCCTACTTTCTTCTATGTTGTCTTTGAAAGTTGATGGAGGGTTATTTTTTGAATTAGAGTATTTTTCACATCAGGGAAACAAAATTAGCTAGGTGTCTGGGTTAGGATGGGGTATCATGGGTATAGCAGAGAGAGAATGGAATAGTTCACTCTAACTTACGCCAAGACTGATTTTCTGAAATGGCTTTGGAAATATGCTACCTTTCCAACACTATAGCTCCCTCTTCAGCATTGAAAAGTCTTAGGTTAACTTTATAAAAAGGTGACTTATACTCCAGGTTTAACAACAGCCTGGCCGCAAAGGAAGAAAGAGAAACAGTAGAACCTAGGCCAAGCGTGGTGGCTCACACCTGTAATCCCAGCACTTTGGGAGGCCTAGGCGGGTGGATCACCTGAGGACAGGAGTTGGAGACCAGCTTGGCCAACATGGTGAAACCTTGTCTCCATTAAAAATATAAGAATTAGCCAGGAATGGTGGCGGGTGCCTGTAATCCCAGCTACTTAGGAGGCTGAGGCACAAGAATCGCTGAACCCTGGAGGCGGAGGTTGCAGTGAGTCAAGATCACGCCACTGCACTCCAGCCTGGGTGACAGGAGCAAAACTCCATCACACACACACACACAAAAGAAACAGGAGAACCTAAATCTTCTCTAAGACCTCTCTCACTGCTAAGACTGTTTCCTCATCATAGTCCCTGATCACTGAAAGACCCTCTAAAATAATGGTGCTTGAGGGTTCACACCCTTGTCATTCATCATATCTTCTCCTCACTTCAGTCCATGCTTTTTTACCCATGTCCCATCTGCAAAGTAATCCTAGAAGATATATATATAGACAGATATAGATAGATATAGATATATAGATATAGATATATATAGATATAGATATATAGATATATAGATCTGGTAAAGGGCATAGAATCTCTCAGGTTCCTATTAACTAAACAATTGCTTCAAAGTTTAAGAAATATCTTCTAGAGTTTCAATCCAGGAATTTTAATCGCAAGAGATTCCTAAGGATATCTGACCAACTTTGTTTTTTTTATTATTATTTTTTATTTTTATTTTTTTTTTGAGATGGAGTCTCCCATTCTAGCCCAGGCTGCAGGCTGGGTGCAGTGGCACAATATGGGCTCACTGCAAGCTCCGCCCCCCCAGGTTCACAACATTCTCCCACCTCAACCTCCCAAGTGGCTGGGACTACAGGTGCCTGCCACCACGCCCGGCTCATCATTTTTGTATTTTTAGTAGAGTCGGGGTTTCACGGTGTTAGCCAGGATGGTGTCCATCTTCTGACCTCGTGATCCTCCTGCCTCGGCCTCCCAAAGTGCTGGGATTAGAGGCGTGAGCCACCGCGCCCGGCCCAACTTTGTTTTTTAAAGTAAGCACAAATGCATCATGAATCCACACGATCTTTTACAAGAATATTCTTTCTTATGGGTGAATTGGGAGCCAAGTGAGCAAACCTGGACAAATGCTGCCTTTTTTTCAGCAAACCTCATATATGAAAATCCTAGTTGATAAAGGACAAAGTGGGGAGATGCTTATATCACAAAAGCGTATTTCACTATACTGAAGACATTTTTGACATATTCCTTACTATGGTTAATTCTCAGCCCCAAATCCACGTTTTATTTAAAGATTGATTCAGTTTTTACAAAACTACCTCTCAGGACATTCATTACATCAAGTGCAAGAAAACTAAGAGATAATGTTTTAGCAAATTAAAGTATTTAAGGACTCCTGCTGAGTATAAAGGACATTTATTCATTTCCTTCCCTCCCTCCCTCCCTGCCTTTCTCCCTGTCTTCTGAAATTTCCTCATAACATTTCCTTCCTTCCCTTCCTTCCTTC
>NW_016825567.1:569884-575818 GCF_001698545.2 Rhinopithecus bieti | reverse complement strand
TTTTTTTTTGAGACAGAGTCTCTGTTACCCAGGCTGGAGTGCAGTGGCGCGATCTCGGCTCACTGCAAGCTCCACCTCCTGGGTTCATGCCATTCTGCTGCCTCAGCCTCCCAAGTAGCTGGGACTACAGGTGCCTGCCACCACACCTGGATAATTTTTTTGTATTTTTAGTGGAGACGGGGTTTCACTGCGTTAACCAGGATGGTCTCGATCTCCTGACCTTGTGATCCACCCGTCTCGGCCTCCCAAAGTGCTGGGATTATAGGCATGAGCCACCGCGCCTGGCCTCACTTACTCTACAGAGCAACAGTTCTTCTTATTTCTTTAAAATTCATTTATCTTTTGGGCCAGGTGCCATGGCCCATGCCTGTAATCCCAGCATTTTAGGAGGCCAATGTGGGAAGATCACTTGAGGCTAGGAGTTTGAGACCAGCAGAAAACACAGCGAGACCCCATTTCTAAAAAAAATTAAAAACAGAAAAATTAGCTGGGCATGGTGGTGTAGACCTGTAGTCCCAGCTACTCAGAAGGATGAGGTGGGAGGATTGCTTGAGTCAAGGAGTTCAAGGCTGCAGTGAGCTATGTTTATGGCACTGTACTCCAGCCTGGGCAACAGAGCAAGACCCTGTCTCTAAAATAAATAAATAAATAAATCTTTGAATATTCAAGAAATAACTGTTCACATTCAGACAGTCTCACATTAGTCTTACAGTTGTTTCCTCCTTTGTTTTCATCTTTAGAGATAGACAATTCCTCAATTCCTTTGCCCTGATTTCCTACTCAGCCTTGCATGTACATAGGATGGAAGATTCTGGCAATTATGAGACTTCTTTTCCTTAAATCCCCATAGAGAATGATAAGCCTCCAAGTTAATCATGTTGGAATAAAATAACAGCCACATAGATATTCAATAATTCACCCCGCCGGGGGACTTCCCCTCTAACCAGTCTAAAATCCTCCTATGCCATTTAAGATCATTTTTGATTTTTCAGTCTGAGTGTTTCAGAGGCAGTTTGTTATGGAAATGGGAACACCTCTGGCTGCTGGGCTGGTCAGTGAGGTCTCTTTTCTAAAGTCATGCATTCAGAATATGGTCAACAAAGGAATCTGTCTGCATCAAGAAGTTGCTGCTGTTGTTCCTGTTTTCACATGAGTTTTATTTTCAAATTCCTGAGGGCTCACAGAAGAGTGGGAACATCTTGTGGCTACCCTTTCCCCGAAGGCCGACTACGCAGCGGCCAGACACCAGCCCCCGCCCATGGTCACATTCCAGACAGGCATTTCTAAGACAGCACCATGATTAAAAGGAAACTACTCCATCATTAAGACTCCAGACCTAATATCAGCAGGACCATTTTTCATGGAAATTATTTCTGCAACCAAATTCTATTGGAAGGCGGTTTTCACTTTACTTTTTAGTCTTCCTTTCTCCTGGTCTTCTCTGTTCTCACTGAAGAGAGAGTAAAGGAGAAGTGGCATAAATTCCATTGAAAAGAATTTCAGCTGGGCTCTGGATGAGAGGAAAGGGCAGGGAACCAACCGCTCTGTGGAAGTAGAGATTTAGACACGATAGGTTGTTGGAACCTGGCGATGGGATGAGTCAGTGCTGCTGAACCCATCAATTTCTTTCCTTACCTTTCTTCTTTGTAAATTCCTAGGCTCTCAGCCTCAGAAAGGACTTGTGCGTTGCTGTCACTTGGCTCTGTCTGAATGGTAAAATGCTTCTCCCAAATGAGAAGTAGACACCTTGCATCCCAGGACAGCACCCAAGAGAGACCATTACACAAACACCAGTGATGTATATGACGGGTCCAAAACATGGCCAGTGTTCCCCATTCTCTTTCTTGCATGTCTTTTAACAGCATCTGCGAAATGCACCATGCTCAGCCTTCCTGCATTTCTCCCAGCCCCCAAATACACTGAAGCAATAGAAATGAGAAATTATTCAAGTGGAGAAACTAAGAGGCAGGCAGGTTTATCTCCAGGCACAGGCAGACTGAAGTGAGGGAAGGTTTCCTCCCCTCTCAGGAGCCGGAGTGGTGTGAGGATTTCATCTTGTTCTGGCTCCACCCTCAAGGTGCCTTTCTGTGCTGCCTAAGCTGGGGAAGGACTCCACTGACAAACTGTGGCACCATGCGCCAGAGTATAGGCCAGGAGCTGGGCTTTCCTCACTCTCCTTCCTCCAGGCCCTGTGCTGGGGACTGGCAGTAACGGTATCTGATGCGCCTGGGGTGACATGAGGGGCCGGCACTGGGGTGAGGTCAGCAAGGCACATACTTCCAGTGCAAAATTTAAGGATCTCCCAAAAGCTCAGTTACCACGATAAATAATGTCTTTGTGCAATATTTTTAAAAAGCAAAATTAATGCAATAACCCATGACAAGGACAAAACAAAACTAAATAGCGGCTTCCCAGGTAATCCAGCAATCATGTTCCTTGGTATCTACCCAGAGGAACTGCAATGTATGTTCACACAAATACCTGCACGTGAATGTTTATAGAGCATTATTTATAATTGCCGAGACTTGGAAGTAACTACAATATTCTTTGGAAGGTGAATAGACAAATAAACTGTAGTATATCCAGACTATAGAATATTATTCAGGCTGGGCATGGTAGCTCACACCTGTAATCCCAGCACTTTGGGAGGTAGAGATGGGCAGACTGCTTGAGCCCAGGAGTTCGAGACCAGCCTGGGTAATAAGATGAAACCCTATATGTACAAAAACTTAGCCAGGCATGGTGGCACATGTCTGTAGTCCCAGCTATTCAGGAAACTGAGGTGGGAGACTCATCTATGCCTCAAGTTGAGGCTGCAGTGAGTTGTGATTGCACCACTGCACTCCAGCCTGGGTGATAGAATGAGACCCTGTCTCAAAACACAGCTTAACACAACACAACACAACAAAACATAAAAACAGATTATTCACATGTGAAAAAGAAATGAGCTATCCAACCATAAAAATATATGGAGAAAACATAAATGCATATTATTAAGTGGAAGAAGCCAATCTGAAAAGGCTACATGCCATGGGATTCCAACTACCAGACATTCTGTAAAAGGCAAAACTATGGAGACAATGAAAAGATGAGCGGTTGGCGAGTGGTTAGCCAGGAGGAAGGGATGAATAGGCAGAGCACAGAGGACTTTTAGGGCAAGTGAAACCACTCTGTGTAATACCATAATGATGGATACACGTCATGACCTTTGTTCAAATCCACAGAATGCACAACACCAAGAGTGAACCCCAATGTAAACCATGGACTCTGGGTGATATCAATGTGTTGGTCTCATTTCATTGACCGTAACAAACGTACCACTTTAGTAGGGGATGCTGATCAAGGTGGGGGCTGTGCATGCATGGAGGCCAAGGGTGTATGGTAACTGTCTGTACTTTCTGCTCGATCTTGTTACAAACCTAAAAAATTGCTCTCAAAAAAATAAAATGATAAAAAAATTCCATGATGAACAAACCATCAACATTTTAAACAAAGGCAAGATTAACAGGGCTTCATGGGAGAACTTAAAACTCTGTGGATTGAGATAAAGTGACAATGTACAGATTCCAAAAGACACCCAGGGCTTCCAGATGGCATCAACAGTGGGTTTCCCGGGGGTTACAGTTCAAAGAATCCAGTCTGCATATCTGAGGCCCCTTAGAGTTGCAGCTGTGCTTCTGGGCCACCCGGGTGCTGGGAGACACCCCTGCTCATGGCCGGGGCTCTCTGGAGAGCACGGTTTATCCCAGGAACCTGTGCGTCTGTGTGTTAAATAAGGCCAGGAGGCAGGGAGTTTCCCAAAGACTAAGCTCAGCAAGGCCTCTGGGAGGGAGACTGCATTTGCACTTGCTGTGACTCACATTTTCCTTTCTATTTCCCGTCCAGGTTCAACTGGATTACGCCATAAGGGCCAGGTGCGGCTTGGGGGACATTCCCCAATCGGCCACAAAGAGGCGGTCAAGGGCCACATCAACCCAGCTGGCCCAGTGCCAGCCTCATTTTCTGGAACCAGAGCTTCCCTTCGCTTTGGCAAGAAACTGCTCATTTCTCTCCTCTCCTCTTACTGTGTTCCTTTGTTTCTATCCAGGAGCAGTGAACAATGACAGGCCAAAAAGTCCCTCACAGGGAGGGCAGAATAAACAGGTCAGATGCATTTTTCAGCCTGCTGTGACAGCACACCAGCACTCTACAGCAAAGGATGCTGAGTAAAATGGAGCAATTTGCGGAAGCGTGGCCACCCCTGTGTGAAAACACCCACCACCCTCAGCCATTCTTTGGGCAAGCCGGCCTTAGCTCCTGCAGTCTCTCTGCCCCAAGGCTTGGTTCCTGAACCCAGCAAGTCTCAACCTGCACTGCCAACCGTTCTTGGCTGCAGAGGAAATTCCTTCCTTGAAGACAAAAGATCCATTATCCAACAGAGTCAAAGTTCCCCAGGTATGGGGGAAGGCGGAGAGGCATTTATTCTTATCTTCATTTTGGTTTGCAAAGCCGAGGTTATCTTTACAGAGACCTGAGCTTCACTCATTTCCTTCAAGCACAAAGGAGAAATCCCATTCCTTGCCTGGCTCCTAAGTGTGAGTGGAGTTAAGAAAGCACAAGTTTCAGGCCAGGTGTGCTGGCTTATGCCTATAATCCCAGCATTTTGTGAGGTCGAGGTGGGAGGATTGAGTCCAGGAGTTCCAGACCAGCCTGGGCAACATAGTGAGACCCTGTCTCTATAAAAAATAAAAAATTAGCCAGGTGTCTGGGTGTGTGCCTGTTGTCCCATCTACTCAGAAGGCTGAGATGGGAGGATCCCTTGAACCTGGGAAGTCGAGGCTGTAGTGAGTCATGATCATGCCACTGCACTCTAGCCTGGGTGACAGAGCAAAACTCTGTCTCAAGAAAAAAAAAAAAAAGAAACCACAAATTTCTTGAATCCAGAAAGAAAACCCCAGCCTGGTGACGGTGTGGAAGCCTGTGTCATCTTGACACTGTCTTGGCCCATGATGCTCCTTGGGTGTGTCCCTTCCGTGTGTGTCCTCGTCCCTTCGTTTGTAAGATGATGTTAATGGGAACTGGAGCCCTGCACTTCCCACTGCTGCCATTTAATTAACGGTGTGAGCTCAAACAAGCAAACACACCCATCAACAAAAAGCACATTTTCTGTGGTCTTCTCTCATTTACACAATGAGAACCTTAGATTACTAAGGTCAAGTACACAAAATTTAATGTTAAATATTAACATTGATAATACAAATAATAACAGAGTTGTGGGTGTGGTTTTTTTTTTTTGTTGTTGGAGTCTTGCTCTTTTGCCCAGGCTGGAGTGCAGTGGCACGATCTTGGCTTACTGCAAGCTCCGTCTCCCGGGTTCATGCCATTCTCTGGTCTCAGCCTACTGAGTGGCTGGGACTACAGGCACCAGTTACCACGCCTGGCTAATTTTTTGTATTTTTAGTGGAGATGAGGTTTCACCGTGTTAGCCAGGATGGTCTCGATCTCCTGACCTCATGATCCGCCCACCTTGGCCTCCCAAAGTGCTGGGATTACAGGCGTGAGCCACCACGCCTGGTCAGGTTTCTTTTAGGACAGCTAGGACAATGTCTGAATCCAGTCTGCTTGGGTCATTATCTGAAGCTAAGAAAACAAAATCAGGACACCTTCTCTCATATCTATCTTCTTCTTTCTTCTCCCAGCAAGGCATTTGCTCAGTTTTACATGGCGGAGTTCAGCTGTCTTTTTCATGAGCCAGACTCTGAAGGCTTTTGCATGTTGACCCTTTTCCTGTCCCCTCTTAGCCCCAAGCCCATCTGTTTGCAAACACAGGTACCCAAATCAGAACCTTAACATGGCAGTGAAGCATAAGAAACATCTGCCCAGTTGACAGAGAGGTCTAAATCCTCACGACTTGTCCATTTTGTTAAAGGGCCAAAAAAAAAAAAAAAAAGAAAA
>NW_016825567.1:557593-569471 GCF_001698545.2 Rhinopithecus bieti | reverse complement strand
GAAATTTAAAAGCCAAGCAAGATAGAAAGTGAACTTCCAATACAAAAAAGGAAATATGTGGTAAAAGCATACAAAGAATCCTTCTACCTTTCAGAAAACCTGTGTACTACACACACCACGCCCCTATCCTTTCACGTGGTAGTGGGAACAGCCTCGTGTTCAAGGTTCTTATGAATAGTCATGGAGATGCTGGCCACGTTGTCCCTTTTTGTCCTGGAGCCACTCATCTCCTCCACTGAATTACCAGACAGGTGCAGCAGGGCTGGTGGAAACCCACAGCACTGGGTACAAATGCCAACTGTCCTGGCTTCTGGGACTGGAGAAGAGGTTTGCAAGGTGACAAGAGGATCATTCTGTGGCCAGTTCCTCACAATTTACTGTAGACCAGTGGTCCCCAATTTTTTTGGCACCAAGGACTGGTTTCGTGAAAGACAATTTTCCACGAATGGTTTCGGGATGAAACTGTTCCATCTCGGATCATCAGGTATTAGATTCTCATAAGGAACATCCAACCTAGATCCCTCACTCGTGCAGTTCACAATAGGGTTCAGCTCCTATGAGAAGCTGATGCCACAGGTGATCTGACAGGAGGCGGAGCTCAGGCAGTAACGCTCGCTCATCCTCTGCTCACCTCTTGCTGTGTGGTCCAGTTCCTAACGGGCCACAGACTGGCACTGGTCCATGGCCTGGGGACTGGGGACTCCTGCTGTATTGTAGCAGGAACATAGGTAAAATACTACTAGCCCCCTGGCTTGAATTACTAATCCCAACCACTTCTGAATGTGCCTAGCCTCAAAGCCAGCTTACACTTGACCTGATTACTCAGCAGGCAAATCCTCAATGCTTGATATAAAACCAATGAAGTTTCCCAGTACTAGAGTATTTGCAAATCAATATCAAATGAATGTTGAATGAAAGGGTATAGGTTCAGAAGTATAACAAGACACGCATTCAGTAAGAAAGGGGCATCAGAAACTGCCTTCTAAAGCTTACCCAGAGATCTTTCTTTCGTCTGGTTGGTTGACCTCACCACGGGAAGGCTCGCGCGAGTCCGGCTGCCTCTGGAAAAAGGGGTTGGAGCATCCCCCTCAGACATGGCTTCCAAAGAATCAGCGGACGTCTCTGATAAATGCTCGACCGGGTCACCCAGACTGGGTGGTTGAGGACTGTGAGACAGTTTGGGGCTCCTTGTCTGCAAGACATTTTAAAGAAAGTGGGAAAATAGACTATTATTAATCATGTCGAAAATATGTCCAATGCCATCTCTATTAATCTGGAAAAATAATATGGCAAGGGGGAAAAGTCCATCAGAAGGGTTAGATAGAGAAAACTAAAGACCTAGTGGGTCAAAGTATCAGTTGTGAAAATTGCCAGAAAATAACATTGCCCTTAAGTGTTCCATTGTATTGATTGATTGATTACCAGAGTGCAGTGGCACGATCTCGACTCACTACAACCTCTGCCTCTTGGGTTCAAGCAATTCTCATGCCTCAGCCTCCTGAATAGCTGGGACTACAGGTGCTCTCCAACATGCCTGGCTAATTTTTGTATTTTTAGCAGAGATGGGGTTTCACCATGTTGGCCAGGCTTTGAGTACTTTGAGTACTCTTGAACTCCTGACCTCATGTGATCCACCTGCCTTGGCCTCCCAAAGTGCTAGGATGACAGGCGTGACCTGCCACACCTAGTCTCCATTAAGATTTTTATTGTTTGACTTACGTGGTCCATTTTGAACAGGGGGTTTAGGAGAAGTCACATTATAGGAAAACCATAGCAAACAATTCCTTTTGTCAGACAAATTCTAACAGTGCTTTCACAACAGAGGGGACTGTATACTTTTTTATGCACCCAAGATGGATGAGGTACTCATACCAGAGTAAATTGTACACAACTGGCCCTTAAGAGTCTCATACCAAGACTGTTTCCACAATCAGTAAACTCACAGTGCGAGGGAGATTTCTATTCTATTCTATTCTATTCTATTCTATTCTATTCTATTCTATTCTATTTTTCTGAGATGGAGTTTCACTCTTGTTGCCCAGGCTAGAGTGCAATGGCGCCATTTTGGCTCACTGCAACCTCCACCTCCTGGGTTCAAGCAATTCTCCTGCCTCAATCTCCCGAGTATTACAGGCGTGTGCCACCATGTTCAGCTAATTTTTGTATTTTTAGTAGAGATGGGGTTTTGCCACATTGGCCAGGCTGGTCTCGAACTCTTGACCTCAGGTGATCCACCTGCCTCAGCTTCCCAAAGTGCTGGGATTCCAAGGTGCGAGCCACCATGCCCGGCCTTATTAATGATTTTTGAACAAGGTACGCTGACCATTCTTTAGCCAGTCCTGCCTTGAGGTTTGGGCTACAGATTTCTTTCATGGATGCCCAAGGTGTGCCCGATACTCTGGCAGTACCCTTTGAGAATCGGATAAGCAGCTTCTTGCTAAAAGTACAAGAAGACCCTTCTCAACAGCATCAATTGCATTATCCAGAAAATCACACCTTCCTATACGCCTCTCAGGACCTTCCCATTGAGGAAAGCAGGGATAAGGTCAGTACCTTCCACCCTGTGTTTCTTAAGGGATGAGGCTTCAAGGAGATGACTGGGTGTTCCACAGGAAACTCAGCTCAGATTACATGCCAATATCATGACCAGAAGGAAGATGCATTACCAGTCAGATTGTCTCCTTTGGTTAATTTTTCTGTGCAAATCCCCAAAGTGGTGTATTCCTAGTTTTACAAAGTCCACTTCTGTTATGGGGATCTGGCTTTGACATACATTACAAGTATTTGACCAGGAAAATTATCCCTAAATCACTGCCCAGTTCACCAAGGTTTAGACAAATTCATGTGGTCCTCAGTGAAGTAGCTTCCTCTTTACTGTGCTCAGCAGAATATCAAGGTATGATGTCCTCATCCCTAATATTTTTTTTTTTTTAAAAGAAGATAGATTCAGTTTAGCAAAATAGCCAAGAAATAATATTACTTTAAGCAACATGGCTACATTTATAACCTCTGCTGTATGGTCATCTTTGTAGCTCACGGCAGAAACGACATATTTGATGAGTTGTCATTTTCCATTGCAGAAGGTAATAATCCTTGAAGAAAATCAAAATCAAATGTTTCTTGTTCAGGGTCATCGTAGTGGTAGGTAAGTAGAAAAATCAAAGATGTAGGGCTATATATTTTCCCCCCTCACTTCCTATACATAACTATTTAGCTCCAAATGTAAACTCCTCTTTTCGTTGTTGTTCTTATTCACGTTCTCACTGAAAATGATCACTACATATTAGCAGTCTCCTCACACGCAGTACCCTCCCCTATGATGCCAGCTTGCTGCTGAGACATCAGTTAGTTCAGAGAAAAGACAATGGAAATTGCTGACACTTGTGTCAAATACCCTGTGATCTGATATGTTGGGGGGAAAAAAAAAGTCAAAACAGCATTTTGGAACAGTGCTAGGCACCATGGGTAAAAGTGCACCAGAGATAAAAGTTCTTGAGCTCGTCAAGCATATAAAGTCTATATGGGGGCAAAAGATAATGTATATGCAATAGATGGACAAGAAGAATGAAAAGGTGCATCACCCTGAGTGCAGAAGGAGCTTGGGGCAGTAACTGTTGAATTTAAAGGGGCATCGGGAGAGGAGAAGAGGGAGGTGCAAGGGTTGCTCTGAACTGAGCAATAAAGCACAGGGCCACCCACTCCAGCCTGGTCTTTCCTGATTGGACTAAACAGTAGTCACCTGATCTTAGTTGGACCAATCAAATTCTCACCCCTGGAAATGTCTTTCCTGATTGGGTCAAGAAGTAGCCACCTGAACTTAGCTGGTCCAATTAAATTCTCTCCCCTGTAAATTTAGATCTGGGACACAGGATCTATTAGTCAATGTCTATGGAGAACTTGAAACAACTTAGTTTTCAACTTGAAGCTGTGGTTAAAATGGGCAGGGAGAGTGAAACAGAGAAAAAGGGCAGAGAAAATAATAAAGCAAATCTGTATTAAAAAACAGAGATGTGAGAACCCCACGATCTTCAGAGAGCACAAAGGATAAGACAGCAGTCATCTGGGGTCTCCTGGGCTTCCCACTTTCCATTTCCAGTACATTGTGGGGTCCTTCCAATTAATTTATTCAATTAATTCAATTTTTGTTGTGCACTAGTTTGGGATAACTCTTTGCCTTGCAAACAAGCCACCACTGACCAACACCAATTCTAATGGTTCCTCCTGGCTAAGCTGCTATGATGTTCACTTATTCATATTAGTAAGAACCATGGAGAAAGCTAAACTCTCTGGAGCTTGTTTCCATAATAATACTTCCCATCATTTTCTATTTCATAGATGAAAATTTCTAAAAAAAATTCCCCCCAAATTCATGAGGGGTTACAATACAGGGATGTTGATTTTATTTAGCAAAATAAGAGGCATTAAAGAAATCTCACTCTCTGTGGTATGATTTTTTTACCATAAGAAAGGAAAGATACTTTAATACCAGAAAAAGGGGAAACAAACACAATTTCAGGTTTGATCTAGTAAAAAATTCTTTATGTTGGAGTTAGCATTCTCACTTTGCCTCCGGTGAAAACTTCTCTCAGTCATGCATGGCCTACAGCTGGGTGTTTGAAGCTGCTACCCTAAGCTACTGAGTGGAGAGCTCCTCCTACCTGAGGGGGAAGCAGAGGATGGTGGGAATATTCTCTGAGCCAAGTGAGCAGGACTCAAGGGTCCATAAGACTGGATTTTCCTCCTTGCTCCATGGAGATCCCTGTTTCCATCACAACCTTGTAAAGGCTTCCCTAATCATTAGGCAACCCCAAACCCGGGAACCCAAACAGTAAGCCCTTTGGGGTCATACAGGAAGGGTGGTCTGTACAGTCAGGCCACCTGAACCCCACTGGTCCTTTCTATTCTTCTCTTCTTCAAAGGAGACTCTCTGTTACCAAGACATGCTGGTGTAATTGGCTCAGTGCAGCTCTCTCCTCTTCTGCATCTGTGATTGACCCTCTAGAAATAATCTTTTCCTAATGAAAGGATGAGGGAAGAAATAAAGGACTCAACATATTAGGTGCCCGCTGCTCTGTACCAAGTAACTGTCATGTGGTAATCTTCTTTAACCTTCCCTGTAACCTCATACTATGGGTTATCACTGAGAAAATAGAAAAAGCGGGACGGGTGCGGTGGCTCACACCTGTAATCCCAGCACTTTGGGAGGCTGAGGTGGGTGGATCACGAGTTCAGGAGATCAAGACTATCCTGGTTAACACAGTGAAACCCCATCTCTACTAAAAATACAAAAAATTAGCCAGGCATGGTGGCGGGCACCTGTAATCCCAGCTACCTGGGAGGCTGAGGCAGGATAATGGTGTGAACCCAGGAGGTGGAGATTGCAGTGAGCCAAGATTGCGCCACTGCACTCCAGCCTGGGCGACACAGTGAGACTCTGTCTCAAAAAAAAAAAAAAAGAAAAAAGAAAATAGAAAAAGCAGCTTGCTCTGAAATTCTACCAAATGAAAAGAGCAAAGATCATGTGTGGTGTACTCCAGAGTTGACACCAGTGTAAGATTGGTTGGTTGGTCATTATTTATTCAGTCAGTCAGACAGGGTCTCTGTTGCCCAGGCTGGAGTGCAGTGGTGAGATTATGGCTCACTGCAGCCTCGATCTCCCAGGCTCAAGTAATCCTCCCACCTCAGCCTCCTGAGTAGCTGGGACTACAGGTCTGTACCATCATGCCCAGTTCATTTTCTTCATTTTCAGTAGATGAGGTCTCACTTTGTTGCCCAGGCTGGTCTCAAACTCCTAAGCTTAAGCGACCCTTTCATCTCGTTCTCCCAAAAGTGCTAGGATTACAGGTGTGAGCCACTGCACCCTGCCTCAAATTTTTATTTAACCAGGAGTCTGGAAATGCTAGTTCTAGTTCAGCTTTTGCCAAAAGTGGTACACGTATAACCTCACTGAGTCACAGCTATCTCATCTGTAAGGCCAGAGGTTGAGCTAGTTGGTGTCTCAGATCCCTTACAGGACCAAAACTTTCTAACTCTAAGTACACATCACACAAGAAGAAAAGATCATGTCACCCAGAAAAAAAGTTTACTGAGATTTCCTTCGAATTATTTATCCTATAGCACCTGCTCCACAGAAATACGTAGCTAGGTAGTGCTAAGATCTGGCTTTCCACATTTATGTCCTCAAGTGTATGCAACATAGTTGAACAGCATTAATTTTTAAAAGATGGCCATGATTTCATTTTAACATCATAAACAAATATTTGCTGAAATGTTCACCAAGTGCACTGTTTTGCGAGGGGGATTGAATTTATTCATATTCTTTGCAGTGCTATTGGATTTGGAGATAACAACAAAGATAAAAGAAAGAGCTAGAGGCATTGGTGATGTATTTTTCATTCCCGTTTTCAGATCCTTAAACCCTAAATTGAAATGCCGAGGTCCCGAAAAGGAACCTGCAAATGTAGCTTTACATAATATGTTAATTGCCAGGAACAGTGGGGTGTCCGGCTAGCCAAGATATTCACTTTGCTTCAGATTACATTCTTTTATTGTGAAAAGAAAAATCAACATTGCCGTGATGAAGTTTTACTTCATCCTAATTAATGCCCAATTTGCCACAGGGCATTTGAAAATACAATGAAGTTTTCCACATGCAAATATATTTGGAATGACTCATTCCTAGCACTCATTAAATGATGTGGTTAATTTAATCATGACATTCAGACACTTTTCTTTCACTTGTGTAACTTTCAACTTAAACCTAGTCAAAATTCTGATTTCAGTTGAAGAGAACCTCCTAGTTGCTAGGTACTCTTATTAAAAATTCCAGAAGCAAAATATTAAATTAACAAATAAATCATCCACAGACTTTAGGTTTTCTCTACCATTCCTGCTTCATGGTACTCCAAAGGAAAATTAACAAACTGGCACTATGGAAGCTCTACGCTTCTAAATTTGCTTACAGAGTCCTTTCTACAAGCCACAGTGCAGTTGCCTTTTTCCCCATTTTCTGCCCTCCTTCTAGTTTCCAGTCTTTAATGTCTGTGCTAGGTTGAGGACTAAGGGTGGGAAGGAAGATAGGGAGCTCCATCGGGCACACCTGGCTTCCATCTTGCCTCCCATCCTTACATAAACCCTTCCCTGGTGACAGCATCAGCTGAGGTTTTCTTCCTTCAGGTGTCCACTTGCCATTCTCTGGTGAGTCCTGTGACCAACAGCAGGTGTATGTTTAGAACAGCGAGCCCTGTGGTCAGGTACAGTGGCTCACACCTGTAATCCCAGCACTTGGCGAGGCCTAGGCAGGTGGATTGCTTGAGCCCAGGAGTTCGAGACCAGCACGGGCAATGTAGTGAGACTCTGTCTCTACAAAATAATTAAAAAATTAGCAGGTGTGGTGGTGCACACGTGTAGTTCCAGCTACTGGGGAGGCTGAGGCAGGAGGATGGCTTGAGCCCAGGAGGTCGAAGCTGCGGTGAGCTATGGTGACACCACTGCACATCAGCCTGGGAGAAAGAACAAGACACCCATCTCTAAAAAATAATAGAAGAATACAAAATTTTAAAAAGAGCAGAAAGGCTTGGCTATGCATGGCTTCTTGGCAACTTCCCACAGCTTCTGTGGTTTATGGACAGAAAAGCAAAATCTGAGTCAATATCTCCCCAGTGCCATTCTTGCAATTATGCTCATTCTGGGGAATAGACTGAGACCCCCATGATTCTAAAATACAACAGGTGGATGTGAGAACTGCAACACAAATGGAGAAGACAACTGTACTTAGTTTTATTATGATCTTGTAATTTTGGGGTGGGTCTGGCATTAAAGACTCAGAGAAATGGTGGTGGAGGAGAATAAATCAGCAGCTTTTGTTTTTAATAGAAACCTTGGGTGCACGCACTAGAGGGTCCTGCTGTAATCTACAGTACAATATACACATACACAAAATCGAGTATTTAGTGGACACCTGGATGCTGCATGTGAGCAGTTTGTGGATACGTGCCAGACTTACTAGTAACCAGGAACTTCTGGACCTTACAATAAGATAGATCTATATTCACTAACCCCGCTTTAATGCCAGCTTCCAACTGTGCATATCTGAGATTCTCATGTCTCTCCTAGCTTAAGTTGAGGTCTGAAAATTAGTATTTCTCTTCCCTGACTTGGACAAAGGAGAAGCATTTTCTCTAGGATTTATTTTGATGAAATATCCTTGATACACTCAGTTTATATCCTGTTTCTTCAAGGCTAATATTTCAACACTTTTCTCCCTTTTCCATCCAAAGAGTACCCAGACATTATTCACAATTTTCACCTGTGAAAACAGAATGGCATTTGTTCTGGATGGAAATCAGATGATTCAGCAGTTGGGCAAAGTACAAGTGCATCTTTTGTTTCCACATTTTCCTTCTCTGTGTGTATTATTTCATTATCAGATTGGAAGGATGAAAAGGCAGTGATGCCTAGTACCGCGTGCTCACGGGCGGCTCAGATAGAGCCAGCCACAGTCATCCCTGCACTGAGGCATCCACTGTGTGGAGTGAAGTGAGCCAGGCAGGACCCCTCTGCCAACCCAGTGTCACCATGCAAAGCCCCCTGCCCTCCTACAGCTGCAAACAAATAAATGACAAGGACACCTCTGTGCAGAAAAGGGTAGTTCCTCATTGTTTAAAGAAGCACCACGCTATGCAAATACTCTCCATAGAGTATTATCTGTGTGTCAGATTCGTCTTCTGAGGTATTGTTAATTTACCTTGTCCTTGTGGTTATCAGAAACAAACAAAAAAGTTATGGAACTTCTATTCCTAGCCATCGCCTCCTGGGAAACTGCCAAGCCTTTAAGTTCTAAGGTCTTCCCACAGGGAAGGGTTGTTAATGGTATCTCCATGCTACAGAGGCCACTCTGAAGACTCTCTTCCTAAATTGGGATGAGAAGGTAAAGGTATTTGGAAAAGAAATCTGGACTTGCCTCCAGAAGAGGAAAGGAGGAAGTTCCTAATTAGGCAGGAAGAGGGGAGTGGACGTCTTCCCAGAGCCAAGAAGAGGGTGGCAGTTGTCAGGGTTGGTGATGGTGCTCTTCAAATTCGAAAGACCTGTATTCCATTTGCAAGAAGTGACCCACAACTGGGAGGGTGGATGTGTGACATGCTTAGAGTGGCTGAAACCAGGTGCTCACACTTAGGATGCTTGGCAAAGGTCCCCATAAACCTGGCTGCAAACAGGCTGCATCGAAGGCGATTCACTATGAGTCCCCGGAGACTCAGAGGCCCTGGCCTGGTTTTATTGGATTGGACAAGCTCCCCAAGATTTCCTTATGACTCCAAGTGAGGGGACAATGCTTCCCCTTAATAGGATGAGAATGAATTTCTCAATAATTGCTGAAGCCAGGATAGATTAGTTTGATTTGGGAAAATTAAGAAAAGTGGTACTCTCGTATTGGAGTGTCAGGAAGCAAATCTGTACATATTACATCTTTAATAGAATAAATAAATCTTGAAACAATTTGGAAGGCTGGTTAACAAATTACAACGTATGTGTACTCCAGAGTACTACACAATCATAATAAAGGTGGTTTAATGGAATTTTGGGGTATAATTTAGTAATTGGACACAATATAGCCAAAAAGCAGCATGAGTTTTCTTTTGATGGTGGCATGATGGGTAACGTACTTTCTTTTTTAATAATTTCACTTTTTATTTTAGATTTAGATTTATTTTAGTGTGTAGGTTTGTTACATGGATATATCGCAAAATGCTGAGGTTTGGGGTACAATTGATCCTGTCACCCAGGTAGTGAGCATGAAACTGACCCAATAGTCCCATAGATTATTCTTTTTGATAAACTGAATAAGAAATTGACTCTTCTGGTCTCAAAGCTGGAAACTAGTATTTGTTTTATCTGAGCTCCTTCCTCAGGCAACACCTTTAGGCCTCTCAAAAAAGTATCAAAGAACGGACACTCACCAGATCACCAGACCAGATGCCACACCCCCATTCATCATGATTGTTTCTTCACCCCTCCTCAGTTCTTGTTTTCTTACATGTTCTTATGTTTCTTTCCTGCTACATAAACCCCTAGTTTTAGTCAGTCAAGGAGATGGAGTTGAGACTGAGCTTCCATCTCCTTGGCTGCAGCACCTGATTAAAGCCTTCTTCCTTGGCAGTACTTGTCTCAGTGATTGGCTTTCTGTTTGGCGAGCAGTAAAACCTAGATCAAACCCCTGGTGTTTTGGTAACAAGCATAGTATTCAATGGGTTTTCAACCTTTGCTCTCCTCCTGCCTCCCTGCTCCAGTAGTCCCCAGTGTCTATTGTTGCCATCTTTATATCCATGTGTACCCAATGTTTCGCTCTCACTTACAAGTGAGAATATGCCACGTTGGGTTTTCTGATCTGCATTAGTTTGCTTAGGATAAGAGTGACATACTTTTTTATGTCTCCAAAATAAGAATATGTCGTTTTTACAAATCAGAGAATTGCTAAATAGGTCATGATATTTTTAAAGAATAGATCAGAGGAAGGGAAGACTTTTCCATAAAACATTTAGAATCTAGAAGGATTCCTGTCTATGGTGACCTGAATGCATTCATGCCCATTCCTGTCTTCTTTCATGTATTCTGTATGATTGGATTCTAGGTTTAAGAACTTGTGGTTAGAAATGGTCGCTGAAATGACAACACAAGTGCATGGGGAAAACACAGGAAGGGAAACATGTTTTTCATTTTCATGCCATGCAATATTTGGCAAGAATCCAGAATTATAAGAACTTCCAATTCTACAAAGCGATACAGTTAAAAGAGAAGCACCAAGACCATCAAATCAATTTCAGACATGCGAACTGCACTCCAACCTGTAAAGAGACAAGACTGCCACATCTGCAGTTCTGATACCATCACAGTAATTTAATTTAAAGGCTCTTAAAATTTGATTCTAGGTAAATTTGGAATTTTAGCAATTTTCTATGATCCCCTAGATATTTTCTACCTTTCAACCTCTTAATAGTTTGTAGATGATACAGTATTCCTTTTTTTTCCCCTTGAAGAGGTTTGGTTCCACCTAGAGGAGCTGCTAAATCTGTTGCCTTGGAGAGGAGACAGGGGTTCTTATCAGATCAGAAGTCAGGGTGGCCTTTTTAACTCCAGGATTAGACATCAACCTGCCACCTGCCTGCCTTGTGGTTTACCTGTAACATGACATAAACTCCACTGAAATACCACCTCGAACTGTCTGCTCTCTGACTCCTCCCCAAGCCAGAATGAGATAAAAGCTATTTAAAGAAAATAAAGCCTAGCTCGACTATGATCTCCATTTAGCATCCTTCTACCAAGTTAGAAAATTAGATCATCAGTAAGTTCCAAGTCTGGATCTCGTTAACTCAGACATTCTTCCCCTTCGGAAATACGTTCATGCAACTTGTATTCAGTGATGTGTTTTCTTCTTTTCGTCTTGCCAATACAAAATCAATACAAATTTGCCAATACAAAATTACAAAATTGGGCTAGATGCGGTGGCTCACACCTATAATCGCAGCACTTTGAGAGGCTGAGACAGGAGGATAAATGAAGCCAGGAGTTTGAGACCAACCTTGGCAACACAGTGAGATCCCATCTCTACAAAAACAGACATGTTTTTTGAGCCGGGAGTGGTGGTACACCCTACTCAGGAGGCTGAGGTGGGAGGATCCCTTGAACCTGGCAGCTCGAGGCTGCAGTGAGCCATGATCACGCCACCGTACTCCAGCCTGGGTCACACAGCAAGCTCCTGTCTCTAAAAAAACAAAAGCCACATGAAGAATACTGCTGTTTACTTGTTGGTCCTGCCTACTATGCTGATTCGTGTACCTTACAATGTTTCTTTTAGAATTTTTTTTTTTTTTTATACTTTAAG
>NW_016825567.1:547495-556644 GCF_001698545.2 Rhinopithecus bieti | reverse complement strand
AAAAAAAAAAAAAAAAAAAAAAAAAAAAAACCAGCATAACATGGTGCTAAGTATATATCTTAGAAGACCTCCTTAACAAAAGTCGTTCTTAAGCTCATCTCTGCAGCCTTGGCTTCAGTGCTTTATGGAGAGGATGTGGGATCCCAAGCCACGGAATGGTACCCCTAAACCTTGACTGCATTGTTGCCAAACCAAAGAGGCTTTCCTTGCTAGCAAAGGCCCTCACCCTCAGTGAGGGTATGGGCTGTGCCATGGGAGAGCTTATGATGTCCTCCCCACCCCACAGTGATGAAGGCCACAGGGAACTGGGCAAGAGGGACTCTTGTGGGTTCCTGGGGTCACCAAGGCTCAGAGCTTTTGGCCAGACCCTCCCCATACATCCTGGGAATCGAGTTCACTATTAATTTCAAACACATGCCCCCTCCCGTCAGCCCAAAACCACTACCACCACCACCACCTGTGCAATTTCACTGGAATGATTTTCAAATGAAAATAAAACAAAACACCTCGTGAAAGTTCTAACTAGCTTTCTGCACCAAACATTCTGATTTTCCTCTAGTCCTGCTCTAGGAAAGTATACCAGCATTCGAAGAGATGGACAGAAGACAAAATTTATAATGAGAGGACTTACTGTTTTTATCAGGTTATTTTATGAAAAGCAGACTCCAATCCTGCCATGAACTCACAGTGCAACTCCATATGAAACCTTTCTGAACCTCAGTTCTCACTTTTATAAAATAATCAGAATATCTACTTGCTAAAGTAGGAAGTAATTGGAAGAAAGTTGCATGGGACAGCAACTGGTAAATTATAAAAGAGGCCAAGCATTTAGCTTTCCTTAGGTAGTAAGCTCGTATTACTCTCAGCAGGGTGGTTCTAGATGGCTCAGCTTCCTACTGTACTTGGGAAACCTTGTAGCTTCTGGGATCCTGTGTGAGAGGAGAAGGGTTCAAACAATCCTTTAATGGTTCCACCATGCCTTTGTCTTGGTCTTGTGAGATAGGTAACTAGTTACGTCCAATTTCAAAACAGAATTTGGCATCTGGAGAGGATCTGAGAGTTACTCATTCACTAAAGTGGGAAGAAGATCACCTTCAATTTCCAACCTTAACCTTCATCCTATTCCATCTCCAAAAAAACAGCATTATAATTTAAAATGCTTGAAAATGCCAAAAAAAAAAAAAAAAAAAAAAAAAAAAAAACATTTAAAAAAAAACCTAAAAAATCCATATTTTTTTGTAGTAGGAAAAAAAAAAAAAGCCCTTCAAGAAAAATCTCAGATATCCAATTATTTGCTGATACGGAAAAAAAAAAAAAAAAAAGGAAAGTCAGTACTGAAGATTTATTTGTTTCAAGCAGAAGAAAAAAAGAATAGCGGGAGGGAATCCCAAACTCTGTACTACTTCTCATGGGAAAATCCCACCGGGCAACGTCAAATCTCTATTCTGAACGCAGGAAGAAAGGTTAATGGCAGGGTGTGAAGTTGTAAGGAAGAGCTCACTATGCCCTTCCTTTCCCTTTCTGCATTTTAACTTAGTGCACAATACATGTGCATGGAAATAATACAGCTGCCTCTATTTTGCATGAATTTTAGGAATGTGAAAATGATTAAGAATAAAATTAAGGATAAACACCCAACAGAACTGGGATGATGTGTGACATGACAGTTCTCTTTAGTGTCTAAACTTGAACTTCTATGTTCATTTGTCTGGGCAGGAACTTTCTAAATTGAGCTTGTTACCCTAAAAAGAAATCAGTGAGACTATTTACTAAGAAGGGGAAGGTAAAGAGATAAGAATGGTCACTGAAGGCTGACCAATGGGAAGGAGGTCACTTTTGTACAAAAGCCAGATGGCCGAACATTTCCTAAGCACAGCCATCACCTAGCTGTGTGACCTTGGGTAAGTTACTTAACTTCTCTGTACCTCAATCACCTCATTTGTAAAATGGGGATCACAGTATACCTACCCCACAGGGTTGCTGTGAGAAGTTAATACTTGTAAGGCACTTAGAACAGTGCCTGGTGCATATAAATTCTAAAGAAATGTGTTTATTTCCATCACGATCATTATTAAAATGTATATAAGTAAAATGATCTGGACCCAACACTGGACACATTGGAACTGAGCAAAGCAGAATAACATAGCTTTGGGGTTGTCAGAATGATTCAGGCTTCTGTTTTACTGCCATGAGTATTCTGCCTGAGCCAGTTGGCAAGGATGGGATCTCTGCTTAGAGATGCCCACTTTTGAAACCATTATTCAAAGATCTCCAGCTTGCTGTTGCATTACTGCTGATTCCACAATCCAATCTGTGGAAAGCAAATTAAATAGTTCGAAGCAAGCATGCAATTAGTGTTCATTTTAATACTGACTCTCATAATTTTTAGAAATGCACATATTTCAGAATGTTGCAAGCACTTGGCTCTGATAGTTTTGAATCAGGGACTGGGGTAAACAGCGAAAAGTGCAGGCATCTGGTTTAGTCGCTGACACTGATTAGAACGCCACTCGCAGGTGAGGGAAAGGTGCAGGATGAGGGTGCAACTCGATGCAGAAAAAGAACAGGTAGAGTACTAACTCGCTGAGACGGTTCAATTTTCATCAAGTACCTTTGAATGTCAAGTTCTGCCTGAAGAGAGATCAGCATGCCCTTCAAAGCCTGTGGACCAGGAGAAAACAAGAAAACAATACGAAAAAAAAGGGGTGAAAACATGAAGAGAAAAAGAATAGGTTGACCAAATGGACCACCTATTTATTCATGATGAAAATGTAGCACAGTTAACTTCCCTTCCCCCAAAAGAAAGAAAAATGATGACAGTTCCATCCTTATATTTTAGAAAGACATGTTGAAGCCTTAGCTAGCAATGGGTTTGCCTCAAAATAACCTGCCATAGGCGCTTATGAATGCATCTTGTATCACTGGAGAGTGTGTCATATTGACCCACTGTCCCTGAGGTTCTCCCAGAGTTCCAGGGGACTTACTAGAGCCTACCCAACCCAAATGAAATAGCTTTCTTAGCCAGAATGCAGTCTGGCGCTGATGCCTGAGGCTGCCATCTTGACTGTCACTGACCCCGGGGTCACTGGCCACTGGGTTACTCCACAAAAGCAGGCCTGTGGATACAGTGCTCTCTGCCCATGCTTTGCTATGGGCAGGAGGGCACACCACAGGTGAATACATACAGGAACAGAAGATCCACACTGTAACTCAGGGCACTAATTCTAATATTTGAACCTGGTGGACTCTGGAGTGTGCCTTTGGTTTACCATGCTTACTGTGCCAGTATTTAATATTTTAATTCTCATTGATCCCACTGACTTTTTTTTTTGAAACAGAGTCTCACTTTGTCACCCAGGCTGTAGTGCAGTGGTGCGATCTCAGCTCACTGCACCCTGTGCTCCCCGAGTTAAAGCGATTCTCCTGCCTTAGCCTCCAGAGTAGCTAGGATTACAGGCACCCACCACCACACCTGGCTAATTTTTGTATTTTTAGCACAGACAGGGTTTAACCATGTTGGTCAGGCTGGTCTCAAACTCCTAATCTCAAGTGATCTGCCTGCTTCCGCCTCCCAAAGTGCTGGAATTACATTTGTGAACCACTGTATCCGACTCATTTTTGAGCAACTTAACTTTTAAAAAAAAAAAAAAAACATGGCAGTGAAATATTTTTTGTGCCTTAAAAAATGAAAATTTCTATAATCCTCACGCAAGAAGAGTGACTTCCTCTTGTGCCCAGTATCAGCCAGTGGGGTGTCATAGCTGCCTATCTTACTGCACACGCATATACATATATCCATATGGACTATTAACATATAGGAGACTCTGAGTACCATCATGATTGAATTATACAATATCCATGACCCATATCACCACTGTGTGTAGATTTTATATATATGGGTGTGTATATTACTTAGAACTTAGTCCTACACATATCAGACAAATTTCCACTAGAAGTAAAAGAACATTTGAACACAAATGGCTATACTCAAAAGCCAAAAAGCCAAACGACAGGTCTCTAGACAAAAACTGTACTAAAACATTCTATCCAAGATGCACATGGGGTTAAAAAAAAGTAAAAGAACTTGAAGAGACCTTTAAGAGAGAAAGGGAGCAACACCATTAGAAAAACGATTAGCTAAAGCAACCTCATATAAGCCCTTTTCTAGGTGAATATATTCTCACCAGAAAGGTGACGGTTGCTTAGGGCCCTCTGATTCTTTGCTCTGTAGTTTACAGGCTTCATCAACTGTGAAAGAAATATCCTGAAGTAGACCACAAATAATAAAGCCCTGCAGGTGCATGGTAAATAAAAGTGTAAGATAAAAACAGGATGATAGATTTGAAGAGCTGCTATGGACCGGGAAAAGGAAAAAAAAAAAAAAAGAAAGAAAATCACAGAGCGTTTCCATTATAAGATGATTAGCAACACCGGCTGGGGGCAGAGAACCAGGACAACCACAGCCCTTCGGAGAGGACCAGCAAGGGAAGGTGGTATTGGAAGAGACCAGAGACCCAGTGAGACTGCCAAGAGGGACAAAAAGACCTCAACCACTCTCTGCTAGGTGACCCTCATTAGGCGAACTTACAACAAAGAAAATGAAATGCCTGGAGAAACGGGGGCAAGGAAAGTTGCTACAGCCATTGTTTTAGACAAATATCATCTGAAAGTCAAGAAACTAGGGGAGGCTGGGTGAGGTGGCTCACTCCTGTAATCCCAGCACTTTGGGAGGCTGAGACCGGAGGATCGCTTGAGGCCAGGAGTTCGAGACCAGCCTGGCCAACATAGGGTGACTCCCATTATCACAAAAAATGACAGAAAAAATTTAGCTGGGTGTGGTGGCAAGCACCTGTAGTCCTAGCTACTCAGGAGGCTGAGGTGGGAGGATCGCTTGACCTCCAGAGGTTGAGCCTGCAGTGAGTACAGTGAGCTATGATCATACCAACGCATTCTAGCCTGGGCAACAGAGAGAAACACTGTCCAAACAGAACAAAACAAAACAAAACAGAAAGAAAGAAAAGGAAAGAAAGGGAAAGAAAGAAAGAGAAAGAAAGGGAAAGAAAGAAAAGAGGCAAGAGAAACACACAATTACTCAAAGCCTCCAAACTGTGGAGCAAACCCCAGCTCTACCTGTTACATCTTTTCCTGCCTTTGCTAACTGAGGTCATGGAAACCTAGAAGCTGGAAGACTCTCCCAGCATCAGAGCAGGGAAGGCCCCGGGATGCTGGCGAGGCAGGAAGCCCTTCTCAGAAGATGCAATGGAATAAGCTCACGAACTTTAGGCCTCAGGATCCTATAATCACAGGTAAGTTTTCTCAGGATTACAAAATGAACCTCACCAAGAACCTTTTTTCACTTCTCAGTAGGTTCTATCTGTGTGGGAAAAGTTTTGTGCCCTACAAGTTTTGAGCCCAACAATAAGAGCGATAAAAATGCAAACTGGATTTTATTAGGCCTCTCACATAAACCTGATAAATCAACGTGGAGAATCGAGAAGCTTGATTTATGGCTTTGACTATATAATAGAAAATTGTTCTAACAAAATAAGAGTGGGTGGCTGGGCATGGTGGCTCACACCTGTAATCCCAGTACTTTGGGAGGCCAAGGCGGGTGGAACACCTGAGCTCAGGAGTTCGAGACCAGCCTGGCCAACATGGTAAAACCCCATCTCTACTAAAAATACAAAAATTAGCTGGGCATGGTGGCGAGCGCCTGTAATCCCAGCTACTCAAGAGGCTGAGGCAGGAGAATGACTTGAATGTGGGAGGTGGAGGTTGCGGTGAGCCAAGACCGTGCCATTGCACTCTAGCCTGGGCAACAAGAGCAAAACTCTGTCTCAAAAACAAACAAACAAACAAAAAAAGAGTGGGTGAGACCGGAGTTGAGGTTTGTCAGTGAACGTCTGGATTATCTAGGCTAATGATAATCAGTAGTTTATCACATATAAAGAGGTTAGATCAAGATTAAAAGAATGGGCCAGGTGCGGTGGCCCATGCTTGTAATCCTAGCATTTTGGGAGGCTAAGGTGGGCCGACTGCTTGAGGTCAGGAGTGCATGACCAGCTTGGGCAACACAGTGAGACCCCATCTCTACAAAAAATACAAAAATTAGCTGGGCATAGTGGCACATGCCTGAAATCTCAGCTACTTGGGAGGGCTAAGGTGGGAGGATTGTTTGAGCCCAGAGGTGGAGGTTACAGTGAACTGAGATTGTGTCACTGCACTCCAGCTTGGTCAATAGAGTGAGACCCTCTTTCAAAAACAAAACAAAAAAAGCTAAAGGAACATTTACTGAGAAAACAGGAAGACTCAACTACCTCAAGGAATGGCAAAATAATAATATTGTAAAAATTAAACAGAAGAGTGTTTATTATTTCAAAGACTCCTAATAAATTCATCAGCTATCATAAGAAAATGGCAAAAAGAAACTTCAGACATTGCTGTTATCCAAAATGGCACTTGAGATCTCTCTGAAAGGCGGAATGTGGCAGGAAAGGAAAGGGGTTCAGAGTTTCTTTCCTAATGCTGATGAGTCTGAGAAGAGTTGCTCAAGAATAATAAATATTGGGCAAACACACAATATGCAGATGTAGTGGAGAGAACCAGAAATGAACAACACACAGACATTATTTAAAATAGTCTGAATGACAAGCGATATTTATTGTCTTTCTTTTGCTATGTCTATCTCAGGGTTTTCTATAATAAATATAATTCTATAACAAAGCAAAAAGAAAAGTATCAGTAAAGGTGGGAAAAGCGAAATGATGATCTCTAGGGAGCAACAAAGGTAGATGTCAGGAAACTCTGGAGGCTGCTAAAATTTAAGCACTCACCCAAAGTTCACAAATTAAACATTTTCTTTTCTTTTCTTTTTTTAAATTTGAGATCAAGTTTCAGCCTGTCACCCAGGCTGGAGTGCAGTGGCGTGATCTCAGCTCACTGCAACCTCTGCCCGGCTAATTTATGTATTTTTAGTAGAGACAGGGTTTTGCCATGTTGGCCAGGCTGGTGTCGAACTCCTGGCCTCAAGTGATCTGCCTACCTTGGGCTCTCAAAGTGCTGGCACTACAGGTGTGAGCCACTGCACCCAGCCCAGAAATTAAAGACTTTCTGATGTCACTTTACATAGAGTCAACTTTCGACTCTCTGGAAGCAATTTAACCAGTTAGGAGACTAATCGTGGTAAATGAAAATATATTCCTAAAAAATGTAAGATCTCATGAAGAGATCTCTGTATTGCAAGCTGTCTCGAGCTTGTAATTATACAGCAATCACTGAGCCATCCAGTATATCTTCCAACATGAAGATCTAATCACCAAAGCCTTAATTCAGATTGTTACTTATGCTTCTAAATCTATGGAAGCATATTTCCTTTTCTTCTTCTTTTCTTTTACTGTTAATATTCTTATTCTCTATTTTACCAGTGGAGAATGTTTAGTATTAATTTCCAGTTAGTTCAAGATTCAAGATTCAAGAAATGCAAAGGGCTATTTTTATCAAATTTCTGAAAGCCTACTGTCTCCTGCTTTGGAAGTCCCACAATGGCTCTTTAATTTCCTTAAGCCTCTTTCCTCATCAGTAAGTTGCTGTAGCAATAGATCATAATAGGTTGCTGGGAGGATGAAGTGAGATCCAGCCATGTAAAACACGGTACACAATTCCTAACACAGACTAAGGATGCAAAGGTTAGGAACTTGCAGATTAAAAAAAAATTGCATTCTCAAAAAGATGCTCTATTTTAACAAATGAACAACAATACGAGTTTGCATATCTTTTTGATTCAGCCATTCTATTTCTAATAATGGACCCTAAGGAAATAATCTACAGTCATCTACAAGGAGGGCCTGCATGATACAGTATTTGCCCACACACAGTGGAACCACCAAAATCAAGCAACCACACGTAATGATGAAGTAGCTATCTTGTAACAGGAGGGAAAGAAGTTCACACATATAATTAAGTAGATAAAATCATATTAGAAAAACTGGGCTGGGCGCTGTGGCTCACACCTGTAAACTCAGCACTTTGGGAGGCCAGGGTGGGAGGATCGTTTGAGCCCAGGAGCTCAAGACCAGCCTGCACAACATGGTGCAACCTCATCTCTACAAATAATACAAAAATTAGCCAGGCATGGTGGCGTCCGCCTATAGTACCAACTACTTGGGAGGCTGAGGTGGGAGGATTACCTGAGCCTGGGTAGGTTGAGGTTTCAGTGACCTGTGATTGTGCCACTACACTCCAGCCCGGGGTGACAGTATTAGACCCTGTTTCAAAAAATAAAATAACATAAATAAGAAAAAAATGGCATGTGCTTGATGGCATGTGGTTTCTTCCCTTTGAGTCTATATGCCTAGAAAAAAATAGGAGAAGAATACACACCAAAATATTAACAAAGGTATTCTATGTGGGTCATGAGATTGTAAATAATTCTCCTACTCTCAGTCTATTACTTCTAACATTCCTAGAATATCCATGTTTACTTTTGTAATACATTTTTTTTAAAAAAACTCACTTGAGATTTAGCAATAATTTGTGCTTGCTTTTCTGATTTGTTTCTACCTCCAAAAAAAAAAAAAAAAACTTAGTATTGTAGCTACTGATAAATTTGAAACAACAGGAGAAAACTGATTTGATTTGAGAGTTTTAAAATGGGAAGAACAATAAAATCGTATCACACGCGTGTCCCCTTCATTCCTCATCATTTGGCCATCATTTTGTTTCCTCACGTTAATTATGTATCAAGTTGCACCACAAGGGGGTGCCCTGAACCTAGCAAGTATGATACAGTCTCTGGCATAATCAAAGGAGGCAGCTGAAATTCCAAATTCAGGAGGGAACAAGACACAGGTCAAACGATTGCTTTTGGTCCATCGTCATCCTCTCCAAAGGCCCCCCAATGGCCCCGGTTCAAACTCACTCGGGCTGAATGTAACCAGTCTGTGAAAAAACTGTAACGGGCTGACTGCTTGCATAGTTAAAGCCCATAATAGAACGGAGAGACCTGATTGCTGCAAGTCTAAGAGATTTCATAAAGTTACCACTGAGGAATAAAAAATTAGTAGCCCCGTGACACAAAACTAAAGAATACGACAAGACCAAATGTTGGGGAAATAGTCTTTTTTTTTTTTTTTTTTTTTTTTTTTTTTTTT
>NW_016825567.1:528810-547457 GCF_001698545.2 Rhinopithecus bieti | reverse complement strand
TTGCTCTGCCGCCCAGGCTGGAGTGCAGTGGCCGGCTCTCAGCTCACTGCAAGCTCCGCCTCCCGGGTTCACGCCATTCTCCTGTCTCAGCCTCCCGAGTAGCTGGGACTACAGGCGCCCGCCTCGTCGCCCGGCTAGTTTTTTGTATTTTTTAGTAGAGACGGGGTTTCACCGTATTAGCCAGGATGGTCTCGATCTCCTGACCTCGTGATCCGCCCGTCTCGGCCTCCCAAAGTGCTGGGATTACAGGCTTGAGCCACCGCGCCCGGCAGGGAAATAGTCTTAAAAGTAATTCTATCCTGGCCAGGCTCGGTGGCTCACGCCTATAATCCCAACACTTTGGGGGGCCAAGGTTGGTGGATCACTTGAAGTCAGGAGTTCAAGACCAGCCAGGCCAACATGGTGAAAACCCGTCTCTACTAAAAATACAAAAAAATTAGCCGGGTGTGGTGGCGAGTGCCTGTAATGCCAGCTGCTCGGGAAGCTGAGGCACGAGAATCGCTTGAACCCGGAAGGTGGAGGTTGCAGTGAGCCCAGATCGTGCCACTGCACTCCAGCCGTGGCGACAGAGTGAGACTCTGTCTCAAAAAAAAAAAAAAAAAAAAAATTATATCCTAATGATACACAGTCTATCAGTAACCGGGGGAGCAAAGTCATTTCTGTTATTTGGGGTTAAAAAAGAGTTACTAAATTGAGAAATTTAATTGTAATATATTTCCTTTTCTAACTGTTTAAAATACTTACATATGGAATAAAACTGCATAGCCCTGTGAGACTTTATAAGTCACACTAAGATTTATAGTTGATATAACAATAATAAAATATAAAGTATCAGAGACCTTAAAGGGTAAATAAACTAAAAGCAGCAACATTTAATGAAAAGAGTTCAGGGCAGATATCCCAAGAACTTCTAATTCTAAAAATGTCTAATTTCCTAAGAAATCTAGAATCTTAAGTAATCTTACAGTGAGTATAGGAGAGTGGTTGAGAGTATAATTTCTGGAAAGAGAAAGATCTGGGCTTAAGCCTCATTTTCAACACTCACTATCTGTGAGGCTTTGGGCATATTACCTTTGGCATGTTGCAGGTACAGCTGCCTCATTCATGACATAGTAATAATGATGTTTCTATTACACTTTGTTGTAGGAAATAACTTGAGAAAAACGCTAAAGCCATTATCTGACATACAGTATTGCAGATTTATGAGCCATTTGAAATAATTAATATTCTCATGAAATGAAAGGTAAGCCAGGCCCAGTGGCTCATGCCTGTAATCCCAACATGTTGGGAGGCCGAGGCAGGCAGATCACTTGAGGCCAGGAGTTGGAGACCAGCCTGGCCAACATGGTGAGACTCCGTCTTTACAAAAAACACACAAAATATTAATTGGGTATTGTGGCACATGCCTGTAGTCCCAGCTACTCGGGAGGCTGAGGCATGAGAATCACTAGAGCTCAGGAGGTAGAGGTTGCAGTGAGCCAAGACAGCGCCCCTGCACTCCAGCTTGGGTGACAGAGTGAGACTCTATCTCAAAAAAAAGGAAGAAAACAGAAAAAAAAATAGTATTAGAATGAACAAACACATTGGCTAACTATTTATAGGATGACTGTGATCTCATTCACAGATCTCAGATACTATGTGGCCAACAGATATGTCTGAACTCCTGTGTGCTCCTGTTCTCATGGGTCAAAGTAAGGAGACTGATTTTTAAAAAAACCAAACAAGTACACTTTGTGTGTGTATGTGTGTATATATATGCATACAATGGAGTGCTGGCTTTCAAAGTAGTGAGTTTGAAGGGTGACAAGATTATTTCTATGACCTTGCCATTGCATGCAAAAAACAAACAAAAAACAAACAAAAAAAAAATTGCAAAGCAAACCTGTCATATACAGGGTGAATATTCAGCCACTTTTCACTATGGCCACTGTGTATAGCCACTGTCCTGATTGGACAACCCATGCCACAGCACAGTCATTGATGTTCAATTTTGTATCTCAATATACACTCTTCCTACTTTGATACGTGACTAAAATGATGCAACAGATTTATGAGAGCTTTGAAATAGTTAATATTCTCATACAAATGCAAGACTGTACGAGGATGAATACACACATTGGTTAACTACAGGAGGACTGGTATCGCATTCACAAATCTCAGAGTTCTTTCCTAAGCCTCCACATTCCCAGTAAACAAAGAGTGAAACTGAAGTGTCCCTGCCTGGTGTTCTACAAGGTTCCTGGGAAGAGTTAACCCAGGTCGTCTCTGCAATTGTGACAGATACTCTTAAAACTGTCCCAACCAAGTGCAGCCCACGGACATCGGGATGACAAGTTCCTTGAGAACTCTGCTTATTTTTGCCTCCAAAACATTTAAAACCCCTAGACACACTAGATACTTTACTCGTTTGCTCACTTCTTATCTGTCTCCTTCCCCTTGCACCCACACACTTAAATGTAATGATCACAAAGGCATAAATATCTTCATCCACATCCACGCTGAGTTTTCACTTACAGAATGAATGAATGAAAGGCTGGAAGAAGGCATTGGTTCCTGGGAGTCTTGGCTTTGTGTAGCTTGCTTGATTTGGCGGCTTACTCCCTGACAGTAAACTAACTCTTATGGTCTGGGGAGTTTCGGTACATGGCCCAGGCAGTGATGCCTACAGCCTCAAGCAAGCCTGCACACTCCACAGGCCTGGATCAGGCCCAATGCTCACATGGCCTCACCAGCCAACCTGCTGGAACTCACTTCCAGACACCAATCACACTCCAGCCAAGAAAATTCCAATCTATCACCCCAACTCCCCTATGCGTTATTGCTTCTTGGCCGCTCTCACACCTTGAAAGGAGGAAAATACTCATCCTATGAGGAATTTCTGTTTGGCAGGGTTTCCCTTCACAATTTTCACTAAAACACCCCTTCCTTGGAACACGAAACTGAAGTTAAAAATACTCAGAACCCCCGAAGAAAAAGAGAGCTTGCAAACCTTTGGTTTCTATTTCCCTCTCATTATTACAAAGGCTTTGTATTGTAAGACATTCCATTCTTGCTTCAATAGTTGCCTGTGGGTGTGCTGCTGCAGGGGAATTAAGCTTTGTGCTGGCACGGCAGGTGCCAGTTAAGCTTGCCCAGGCCCTAGTCCGAAGGGGCCTTGCTTTAGGAGTGGCCTTCTCAAGCTTGGGCCCAGACAAAGGTAAGGATTTTAATAGGGAAAAGAGATGGAGGCCGGGCGCGGTGGCTCAAGCCTGTAATCCCAGCACTTTGGGAGGCCAAGACGGGCAGATCACGAGGTCAGGAGATCGAGACCATCCTGGCTAACACGGTGAAACCCCGTCTCTTCTAAAAAATACAAAAAAACTAGCCGGGCGACGTGGCAGGCGCCTGTAGCCCCAGCTACTCGGGAGGCTGAGGCAGGAGAATGGCGTAAACCCGGGAGGCGGAGCTTGCAGTGAGCTGAGATCCGGCCACTGCACTCCAGCCTGGGAGGCAGAGCGAGACTCTGTCTCAAAAAAAAAAAAAAAAAAAATGGGATAAGACATAGGATGATTTATTGAAGCTAGTCCAGAATGTACTTCTGATTCTCCCTTTTCTTCCATAGAAAACAGGCCCAAAGGCCAGGCGCAGTAGCTCATGCTTGTAATCTCAGCACTTTGGGAGGCCGAGGCGGGTGGATCACGAGGTCAGGAGACCGAGACCATCCTCGCTAACACAGTGAAACCCCATCTCTACTAAAAATACAAAAAAATTAGCTGGGCGTGGTGGCGGGTGCCTGTAGTCCCAGCTACTCGGGAGGCTGAGGCAAGAGAATGGCATGAACCCGGGAAGTGGAGCTTGCAGTGAGCCTAGAGCGTACCACTGCACTCCAGCCTGGGTGACAGAGCAACACTCTGTCTCAAAAAAAAAGGAAAAAAAAAAAAAAAAAAAAAAAAGAGAAAGAGAGAGAGAGAGAGAGAGAGAGAGAGAGAGAGAGAGAACAGGCCCAGAGCGTAGAAACTCACAGATTCTGACCAACTTGCATCCAAAGCAGGTGATTCATACTACTGCAGGCCCAGACAGCCAGCTAAGGGATGCTTCTGAGTGTCTTGTCTTCCTTTGCCTACAGTGGGCAGGGGCTGGCCTTCATACAATGTCTACCCTGAAAGTTTCCATAACAGCTGGCTATGGTACCAATAGGGCATCTTATCTTGCCACTCTGTGAGGGAGAGGTAAGGCTCAATGATTTGGAGAGCACTGGGCTGAGAATCTGAGACCAAGTTCTAGCCCAGGCCCTGCCTCAAACTCAGTGTAACTTTTAGGTATTTATCTGGCCCTCAATTTCCTTATGCATTAAAATGAAGACTTGGATTAAACCTTTTTGGCAAATTTTAGCTTTAAGTTGCTTTAGATACAGATGGCCTCTGTTTTAGTCCATATTGTGTTGCTATAACAGAATACCACAACCTGGGTAATTTATAAAGAAAAGAAATTCATTCCTCGTGGTGCTGGATGCTGGAAGTCCAATATCAAGATGCCAGCATCTGGCGAGGGCCTTCTTGCTGTATCATCCCATGGTGGAATGGTGGAAGGGCAAGGGAGCATGCGTGTGAGTGACAGAGAAGGGGGCCAAACTCATTATTTGCTTAGGAACCCACTTCCAAGATAACAGAATTAATTCATTCCTGTGGGACATGCCTCATGACCTAGTCTCCTCCTACAGGTCCCACCTTTCAACACTGTTGCATTTGGGATTAAGTTTCCAACACATGAACTTTGGGGGACACATTGAAACCACGGCAATCTCCTAACATCCCTGGCCACACTAGAGGTCTCCCCTACAACGTTATTTATCAAGAAAGGCCTAGATTAATGGGCAGGAGCTCTAAGTGCTTTTTGCAAATCTCTAAATGCCCATGGGAAGGACCTGCAGTCAGAAGGATGTGGGTTCAAGATGTAGGTTCAGCATTCGTTGCTGTTTTACTTTGAATACATTACTTAACCCAGCATCAGGCTTTGTACTGGGGCAACTAAACCATGTACCCTCAATTTTTGCATCTGCAGAATGCCAATAATCATCCTACCTGCTCCACATCCATCCTTCCTGGTCGCCAGGAAGCACAAATGAAGTAAACTAGTTGAACGCACTGTGAACTATAAAGGTCTACAAATAATAAAGCATTATTACGGAGAAGAAACTTAAGTTGTGCACAAAAGAAAAAGAAGAGACCCTAAAATGTTTTGCTGCTAAAGAATGAGGACTTGCTATGCCCATCTCAGCCTGCTCAGCTGCGGGGACAGAAGACCTACAACACTTGGCTTCAGTTCACAAGTGCCATGGACTGAATGTGAGTGCCCCCCAACCCCAAATTTACATGTTGAAGCCCTAATCTCCAATGTGATGATATTTGGAAGTGAGGCCTTTGTGGTGTGATTTGGTCACAAGAGTGGAGCTTGTGATGGGATTAGTGTCCTTTTAAAAAAAGACATGAGACAGATGCTTTCTTTCTGCCATGTGAGGACATAGCAAGAAGACAGTGATCTACAAATTAGAAAGAGGGTTGCCATCAGAACCTGACCATGCCAGCACCCTGCTCTTGGACTTCCAGCCTCCAGAACTATGAGAAATAATTCTCTGTCATTTAAGCCCCCAAGTCAATGGTATTGGTTGCAGCAGCTGAAACTAAGATAATAAACCACTGAAGACAATGTGACAGATGTTAGCATCTGCATCCCCAGCTGGGGACCTGGCTGTGAGACTTGCTATCCCAAGGGGCTGAATTCCACCTGCCTACAGAGCTGCAACCTCCTCTGACCCTAAGCTCCAGGGACTAAGCACAGCCAACCTGCCTGCCCTCACCAGTCTGTGTCAACTGGGACAGCTCAATGCTGAACTCTGGCCTCATCTTCAAGCTTCTTACCTATTAACCTCTGGAGACAGCCAAAAATACTTTAGGGGCTGACAATTATTCTGTGAAAACTGATGAGCTTTATTGGGAGAAAAATGTTTTCTTGAACAAATGATACAGACAGGAGGCAGGGAAATACTGGATAGAAGAGGGTGGTTCCCTGGCAAAAGGCCTACCCTCAAGTCTGGAAACCCGTGGCCCTAAATGGGAATGGGCATTTTTGTTTTTGTGCCCAAATGTTGCCTTTTGGTCTGCCATACCTCCCTATCCTGTACCCATATAAACCCTGAACCCCAGGCTCCATGAGCGGAAGAGCAGAGGAGCAGAAGAGCAGTACAGCAGAGAAGGAGAGAAGAGAAGGAACATCTTAACATTGAGAGGAGTTTGGCTAGGAATGGTGAGAGAGGAGATTGGCTTCAGGATGGCTGAACTCCAAGGGAAGATCACCTTCCCCCTCCATCATCTCCTCTCCAGCTCCCCATCCCTCCTGCTGAGAGCCACCTTGATGAGGCAAAAAAATAACCCTCCCCCCACCATTTATCATCCTTCAGTTTTTCTGTGTGACCTGATTCTTCCTGGATGCAGGACAAGGGCCTGGATACCAAGAGGGCACTGAGCTGGTTAACACTTAAGCTGTCTGCAGACGGCAGAGCTAAAAAAGCATGGTAACACACCCACTGCAGCTTCAGGAGTTGCAGGCACCCACCCCTAGATGCTACTGCGGGGCTAGAGTCCAAAAGCACCTGTCCCAGCTCCTGTACCTGCCCGTCTCCGTGCTCCACCTCCTGTAAGGGGTTTGAGTGCTCACTTGGTGGCCAGACAGATGAGCCACACCCCTGTCTCACATCCTATGAGCGGGGTCAGGGAACTCTGCCGTTTCACCAATACTATTCTGGACAGTTCCATTTCAGGGCTAATAGCAACCAAATAAGAGAGTGCTACCATTTCTTAAATTCAAAGATGAGTTGATGTTACTTAAACAGACCAGGAACGTGGGCCATCATCAATTGGCAGTTCATATGTTCAATCTTCATTATAATAAACACAACCAGACTGAGGGCCACAGTGACAAATTATTATTTTTAACATTGTATTTGAAGAAGATAATCTGTGGAGAAACAATCAGAAAACCCAGCTCCAGTTGTGCGGCGTGATTTTGAAGTTACTGGAGTGGAGTTCATACACTCTGCCAGCTGGAGGAATTTTACTGGTTGTCATTTTTCATATCCAGTCACATTTTTTGTTCATAAAATAAGATTTTATCTTATTATCTTATCTTATTTATCTTATTTTTATCTTTGGAAATCAGAACATTGACTTCTAGGAGTTCTTGAAGAAGTGTAATGCTCATCCCTCTAATTACAATGAATTAAAATAGAACGTATGCTCATAACAATTCTACTCTAAACAGACTTTGCTAATTGCTTGGAAAATCAAGAGCAAAAGTTGAAAACATCGTCTCTGAGTACGCAAACAGCCTCTGGCCTTACGCTGAAAAACTGAGTCACATCGAGAGAGAGAGAGAAAATAGCCCCTCAGCAAAATTAAAAATCTTACAGCTCTTGTTTATCATCATAAATATGGAACTTTTGGAGCTAGTGTACAACTGTAGTTCACGAACGATCAGCAGGGCACTGAGTGGTGTCATTAAAAGGCTTTCAAAAGACATTTAAGAAGATTACCAAGTGCTCTTCCAGGAGAAGGGCAAAAATAAAATAAAATAAAATGTACTGCGGAGCTTCCTGGAACACACCTCCTGTCAGAACTTCACAGAAACAAGCTGAAAATATGCGATGGAATAAATCTAATAAGAAATATGTTTGAAACAGAAGGAAAAACAGAGATTGTAACAAACAAAATACAGTGGTGTGGGAAAGGTGGCTTTTGCCATAAATAAAGCCCAAATGAATATTAGGGTGACATTGTTGTTTCACAGCCATTTTCATCTGGGACATCTGCTTGAGTGGCTCTATCTCCTGTCCTTTGCAAAAGAGGAAACCACATCACCTATAAGAGTGCCCCTGGCTTCTGTGAACATGTTCAGGACAGAACATCTCTCGGCCTCCACCTGGAAGACCCAGGGGCTGCTGTGGGTCTGAAGCTGATGTAGAGGGATGTGGGGTCATTCTAGGGTTCTTGGGAGGCCTCTACACTCTTTTTACTCTCCAGCATTGCCTTAGGGAAGCCCACAAGGAACTGACCTGACACTGCCCCCACCCACTCCTCATCTACCTGCAAACCCCTATAAAGCCACATTCCCTCCTTTTGCTTGAACTTTAAGGCATGGGGGTTCAGGACAAAGTTGAGAAAGTCACTCACATTTTCAGATTATTTTCTCCAGGCTAACTCAACTCTTAGGAACATCTGGCAAGGAATCCCTTTCTTTTTGACACGGTCTCGCCAGCCCCTCTCACCACCCCAGCCCCTCTCGTAATTTACCAAGTATCACGATGCCCTCCCACCTCCTTCACAAAGCTAATAAATCCCACTTGCCTATCATCAAGAAGCAGTGCCTTTGCCTCTGGGAATAGTAACTCACTCTTTCAAGGCAAGATCGCTGAGCAAGAATAACCTTGACTGCATTGTTCTAAAATCCAGACCAGAGAGCGGAGTCTTAACAGATGGAACATTTGATTGGTTAACAAAAAATAAATAAATAAATAAGAGATTATACTTTTCAATGGAAGGGTGGTGCTTTGGCCACCATAATCTGTACTAAGGCAGATCAGCAAGCCCATTTATGAGAAGGGCAAAACAAAGTTTTTAAGTTTCCACCTAAAGTATACACACATGTCTTGCAATTAATTGCACATCAATGCAAAAATATTCATGACTATTCCATGTGAAATATGAAAGAAGATGGCTTCCAATGGACTCTTTAAAGGATTATCTCAGTGAGTCACCCCACCTCCCCTTTCACAATGCAGTTCTTGGGTCAGCTGAAAAGACTAATGGTGAAAGCTGAATCCAATGCTTAGCGCTATTTTGAGTTCATTTGCTGACCTCTTTTCCACCCCAGTGGAGCCTGCAATGTGGCAGAGGGGAAGGCAGGCTTCACTTGGGTGTGAAGAGTGCCACGCTGACAGCCAACACTCACTGTTGAAAGATGAGGAAAAACAGCCCAGCCAGAAAAATGATCCTGTGTGAGGTGTCCCTGATGGGTTCCTCGTTGTGTTAACAGACACCGGCATATGTAGAATCCTGTCCTGCCCATCAACCACAGGGCAGGGTCAGACCTGTGAGCAGGCAGGGTGGTGGCTTGTGGATAGACTGTGGAGGGTGGAGAGTGACGTTAGGAGAACCAGGAGCCCATCTCATTCCAGGAACCTGCTGGCCGTACCCTGCAAATCCACGATTGCTTGGTAAGCTATGCAGGGACTGTGGACTTCATTATTAAAAGTTCAAACATGGCTCGGAGAGATCAGCCCCATCAGACAGGTAAATTTACCACTACTAATCTAGAACTGGAGGAGAGATTTTGCTAAGATGCAGGAAACGGGGTCCATAAATGAAAAAAATGGGTGCAAAAGGAAATTATTCCTTGCTTCATTGTTTTTCATGAGTTCTGCCTCAACCCAAGGTGAAGAAAAGTCCTGTATTCTCCTTGGCTCTCCAACTCTCCTTCTTCCACAAGACTCTGACCCCTCCATTGCACAGTGGGTAGCAGGATTCACCATGTAACACAGCTGTATCCACGCACACTAGGGAATGACTGAAGGAGGGCATGCATGAACATTGACTTTGGACGTGCCATAAAGGGCATAATGACTGCCAGGATCTCTAGAAAAGAATAAAGCCCAGGGCAAGGAAGAAGATACAGATTCTTAGAGGGGAAGAGAGGAAACCAGATAGAAATTTTAGAAAAGTTGGATCCCAAAAATCGATTTACAAGATGCATAATCACTGGCCAGGCATGGTGGTTCACACCTGTAATCCCAGCACTTTGGGAGGCTGAGGTGGGTGGATCACTTGAGGTCAGGAGTTTGAGACCAGCCTGGCCAACATGGGGAAATCCCAACTCTACTATAAAAAAAAAATTAGCTCGGTGTATGGTCGCATGCCTGTAATTCCAGCTACTTGGGTGGCAGAGGCATGAGAATTGCTGGAACCCCGGAGGTGGAGGTTGCAGTGAGTGGAGATCACGCCACCGCACTCCAGCCTCGGTGACAGAATGAGACTCTGTCTCAGGAAAAAAAAAAAAAAAAGATGCACAATCACTTTTCCAAAAAAACCATTCAAATACATGACCTATTAGGTATGATCCGCCATGAAAATGACCCTTGCAATTAAGATCTTATCAGTTAGCTGTTTTTGTTTTTTTTTTTCCTCACTCACCACTTCCTCACACTGTGTATTTCCTGTCAGCTAATTCCCATGAATGCAGGAGGGAAGTTTAGGATCAATCTGTTTCATGAAGTTTCTCTTGAGACTTACTTGTAGACTCCAGAGGAAAGGCATATCCTATTTCAAAGTCAATTACTAATGGGTAAAAAGAGTTTACTGCATCCCTTTAGATATGTCAAAAATTAAATAAAAGAAGCAGAATCTTCTTGATTCTTCTCTAGAGGGAGAGTTTTTCTTAATTACTGATGTTTTATGGCTCGGGTAGTCTGAACTGATCATGAGAGCACATCAAAAGCAGGTAATCAACACAAAGGCCTTTCAAAATGCACCCAGGCAAAAGAGGTTATCTATGATATTGTCTCAGAAGTAGAACACAATAAAAATTATCTTAACACACAATCAAAGTCATGCCAAGTAACTTTCCTTTGGGTAGTTCACGATCTAAACCAGACTGCCTCCCCTCGTCCTAATTTCGTAAAGGCTACCCCACATCTGCTCCTGGAATTACACGATACACAAGAATGTTCTCCTTCAATGTCGATGCTGTAATTGTTTGGGAGCCAGGTCACTGTTTTAAAACCAGGAAGCATCTGCACCGTATAAAAATACAACATTGCTTTCAGCTTCTGAGGCTTCTATGCCTAAAGCCAAAAGGTAATGAGTTCCCTTAAAAATATTTTCTTCTCTTTCTTTAAAAAAATGATTTGGGGGACAGGGGGTAAAACAAAAGCAATTTATACCACCTTAGCTAGGGGTAAAGAGTAACCATGCATCATGCCTGCTTTTAATGGTCTCATTTTCTTTTACCTGTCTTTCCCTCCAGAACCAGGATTCTATTCCTGCCCCAACTCCACCTCCATCCAACATCATTCCCCAAAAGCCTGCTCTTCAGCTCACTGGGTTAAAGGCATTCTGAGTACACAAGCTTTTCATTACTGCTCAGATTTCTTCTCTGCTGACCATGATTATACAGGAACTTGCCAACAATCTCTACTCCAGAGAAATATTTCTTTCTTTTTAAGAAGAAAAATCATATCTGTACTTTATTTCTTCACGAAGCTCCCATAATCTAAAGACATTCAATGCATCCAGAAAGTGACTCATTTTCTTTAATGGCTTTCGGTTCTTGGCATGTACTTTCTAATGTTTACAATCCCACCAGCACAACATAGCCTCAGGATATTAGAGGCTCCATCAAGCTGGCCGGGCAAAAGAAGGTGTTTTGCAAAGGGCACAGCAATGGAAACAGGCTGTCCTAGATGTACTGTCTGCCAAATAACGTAGCCTGATTGAGGCTCAGTCTTCTTGCCTATAAAATGGAAAAACCACCCTGTAGCTTTTGCAGAGTTGTGCTCAGGAACCACTGAAATAACTTCAGTATCTGTTGCCTAGTTGGTGCCCAACAAATACCTTTGTTTTGCTCATTCTCCAACCTGTATTCAAAAATCTTGCCAGAGGACACACAGATGTTAGGGGATCAAAACCAGAGGGATTGTTTCTATATTACACATTGGTTCATTCTGGTAGTCCTTGTTTTTTCTTTCAAATGACCAGGTTACATGTTCTTCACAAACAAAATCGTAAGTTAACATGCATCCATTAACACTCTGTGTAACCTTCCACAAAAATATGAGATCTCAGACCTTTCTCTATCTCTTTTGTTGTTTTTGTTTTTTTTTTTTTGTTTTGAGACAAGGTCTTATTCTGTTGCCCCAGCTGGGGTGCAGTTGGCATGACATGATCATGGCTCATTGTAGCCTTGACCTCCTGGGCTCCAGTGATCCCACTTTAGCCTCCCAACTAGCTGAAACTATAGGCAAATTTTTAAATTTCTTTGTAGAAAAATGGGAATCTCACTACGTTGCCCAGGCTAATCTTGAACTGCTGGTCTCAAATGATCTTCCTACCTTGGCCTCCCAAAGCTCTGGGATTGTAGTCAGGAGCCACTGTGCCCAGCCCCCAGCTGTTTTTGAATGCTTGGACCAACCCTTGGGAGTAGTAACTTGCTCAGAACACTGTCCACTCTGCTGGGGCCCTAAATTTCTCCAAACGAAAATCCGTAATGATTCACCTACTTGGGGGATGGGTGTGAAAATTTCGCCTGCTTGTTCTTGGGATCCATTATCTATAAGACTCTATGGAGCATGCAGCGGTGGGCTTGCCTGATATGTATACATTTCTTCTTTTTCCCCAAGATTTTACTAACTTCCCATTTTTAAACAAATTTAAAATCTTCCCTTTATCTTTAGGTAAAGTTTACCAAAATCGCAAAATAATTTGTAGAATTAATTTTAGAATTTTGTTTCCTAATGGATTACATATTAGGATTTATTTTCATTTATAATTTATCTGCAATGATATTTTCACCATTTAATGTATAGTTGTAAAATAAGTAGTCTATTATGTGAGTATTAGAATGAACTAACATCTATTTTAGAAGTACACTCACTGGTAATTCTTGTAGGATCAAAATTTTATTTTTATTTCATTTTATTTTACTTTTGTGACAGGATCTCACTGTGTTACCCAGGCTAGAGTACAGTGGTGTGATCTTGGCTCACTGCAACTTCTGCCTCCCAGGTTCAAGTGATTCTCCTGCCTCAGCCTCCCGAGTAACTGGGATTACAGGCAAGTGCCACCATACCTGACTAATTTTGTATTTTTAGTAACGGGGTTTCACCAAGTTGGCCAGGCTGGTCTCGAACTCCTGACCTCAAGTAATCCACCCACTTCTGCCTCCCAAAGTGCTGAGATTACAGGCGTGAGTCACTGCACCTGGCCAGATGAGAATAATTATATCTTAAGTTCATATGGTCAGTAATTACCTTTCACTTATATAGCAACTTTCTTAAGTCAAGGAATGGTATGCAAATTACATGCATATGAATGACATACATTCTATTAATTCACCTTAAAACTCCAAGGATGGTAACCATGTGTGGTGATGGATATATTCATTAATTTGATTGTGGTAACCATTTCACAGTGTATTTGTATATGAAAATGTCATGTCATACAACCTTAAATATATGCAGTTTTTGTCAATTATACTCAATAAGGCTGAGGGGAAAAAAAACTTCAAAGCATGTCTTCGTCATGAAACTGGCATGGAATCTGTTGTATCTTTTAATGTATGTTTGCACTGCTTTTGTGTTTTTAATTAGCACTCCCTCTTTTATCCTAGTATATTTTTTCATTCTCTCTCCCTGAATGCCAACAGAGTAATCCCCAGCTATGAAAACAAAATATTTAAAAAAATAAAAATTGTGACGTAAGCCTTATGGCTTTTTCCATGGGTATAATCCGAACAATTAATCTCCCACTCACCTAGTGTCAAAGGTAGTCAAAGCTGGCACGTATGCAATACACAAATGACCAAGTTTTTCTTTTTTTCTCTGAGAAACGTGAGTGTGGAGGAAGGAAAGTACCCCAGGACAAGATGATGTAAAAAACATCTCAATGGCTCCCTCCAGTCCCACTTTCCAGACCTCTGAGTGTTTATCCAGTGGAGTATTTGAGACAGTTTGGTGAGAAAGATCACGCACTGCATCCTTCCGAACATAAACCCACACCTCAAGCTTAGAGGCCTGAAAATGACCACGAAAAACACACTTTTCATGGTGCTGGGTAGAGAGCTCTCATTTCAGGAAAGCAAACATCCCTCACCAAGTGGTTTGTGACCTTTATCTTTTGGCTTTTTTTCATGACCCCTGCACCTGCCTAAACTTGAAGTGAGGAAGCTATGACGTATCAAGACTAGCGAGTGATTAATCACTGCCATTTAGTTCTCTGTCATTTATTTGGACTACTCTTACATACCTTAACACTCCCTAAGCCAACACTCGGTTACTAACAATAGTAACAATTGAACCATTTATCTTCAGATTCTAAAACGGCTTTGTTGAGACATCATCAGATGGACAAAAGTCGTGTTTGCATATTATCTTGATTAAAAGCCAACAAAACCTGGCTGGTTGCAGTGGCTCATGCCTGTTTTCTCAGCACTTTGGGAGGCCGAGGTGGGAGGATCACTTGAGGCCAGGAGTTCGAGACCAGCCTAGCCAACATGGCAAAACCCCAACGCCACTAAAATACAAAAATTAGCCAGGTGTGGTGGTGCACACCTGGTGGTCCCAGCTACTTGGGAGGCTGAGGCACAATAATCACTTGAATGCGGGAGGCGGAGGCTGTAGTGAGCTGAGATCACACTACTGCACTTCAGCCTGGTGACAGAGCAAGACTCTGTCTCAAAAAAAAAAAAAGCCAACAAAACCCAAATGTCCATTGACAGATGAATGAATAAACAAAACGTATAGACATACAATGGAATATTATTATTATTATTATTATTATTTGAGACAGAGTCTCCCTCTGTCCCCCAGGATGGAGTGCAGTGGTGCGATCTCAGCTCACTGCAGGTTCTGCCTCCCAGATTCATGCCATTCTCCTGCCTCAGCCTCCCGAGTAGCTGGGACTGCAGGCGCCCGCCACCATGCCCCACAAATTTTTTTGTACTTTTTTTCTTTTTTAGTAGAGCCGGAGTTGTACCATGTTAGGCAGGATGGTCTCGATCTCCTGACCTGATGATCCATCCGCCTTGGCCTCCCAAAGTGCTGGGATTACAGACGTGAGCCACTGCACCTGGGCAGAATATTATTAAACCTTAAAAAGGAAATTCTGAGACATGCTACCACATACGTGAACCTTGAGGACATTGTGCTAAGTGAAATAAACCAGTCACATAGAAAAATCCAAACACTTTCAGTAGGTTTATGATTTTACCTACATGAGTTGTCTAGAATAGTCAAACTCCCAGAAACAGAAAGTAGAATGATGGTTGCCAGGGGCTGGCAGGATGGCAGGGATGGAGAGCTGTTGTGGAATGGATAGAGTTTCAGTTTTACAAGATGAAAAAGTCTGAAGATTGGTTGCATAACAATGTGAATATACTTAGCACCACGGAACTGTATGCTTTAAAATGGTTAAGATGGTAATTTTACGTTATGCGTATTTTACGACAATTTAAAAAATCATAAAATTGCTGATAGTCAAATGAATAAAATGAGAGAGGGGGAAAAAAGTCACCCCCCAAAAAAATCACCAACTCCTAGCCTAGGTTTCTCTACAAAGTATCTAAGTATATAAGGAAAGCTCAAATGGCAAATTATTCTTAGCCTCTTATTTGTGTTGCAGAGGCAATTCCTCGATTGTATATTTAGTCACAGTTAAGTCTTATCTTAACAACTCTCTCCAAAGAGGACTGGATCTGCACTCAATCAAGTCAGACTGAAGATGTTAGGTTCATTCATTTATTCTAATGGTTTAGTGTTTCCATAATGTTTTGATTCCTTGAGATCTTAAACCACGCTCTTACCTCAAATGTTGGGCTGTGCATGGATACCCTTTGGATAGGCTCACAGCAGCAGTCTGCAGTTTCTTTCTGTTACCCTTTTTATTTGGAATGACTCCTATGCGTAGATAAATATTGCTGTATTCCTGTGAAGCGGGCAGCTCTGTGCTCCATGCGGAGGGGACCCAAGGCAAGCACTACAGCTGTCCCTAAGTGCCATCTGTCATCATCTGCCGTGGCTTCTACCAGCCCCTTTTTGTGTGTTAGGAGGAAAACGAAGTTCATTTTCAGCGCTGTCGGTGAAGAAATCACTATGCTTGGTGTCTTGAATTAGTTGGATTGAAAAAAGCTTTTTCATATTTAAAGCCAAACAACAGACGATATATCCCTTTTGTCACACACCCATATTGCTTCTGTGACTGGGGTGTGGAACTGACAAGTACCAATGCCTGTTTGTTCAGTTGAACAGAAACAACCAAATTGCCCATTCAGTTGATGATGGATTAGCCACCTGGATGGCTGATACTGGATTCTCTGAGATAGGCTGCAGAGTTGATTCTGAGATAAGAACAGTTCTTAATCGTATCAACTAACTGAATCCACAGTCTGTTTTAACTCAAGATCCAAGACACATTCCTACCATTAAACATATGGAAGACAGATAGAAAGAAATCTCATTTATTTCCTCACCATAATAAATAGGAAGGTCTCTCCCTTGAACGATAACATGTACAAATAAGGAGATTTTTGAGCAGGGGCTATTCCCTGACCATGTTTAAGCACATATCTGTTTAAAATTAAAAGTTCTATTGCTGTTATTAAAAGCTCATCCTCTTTTAGAAAATACCCAATCAGTTCAGGAGGGAAAAAAAATCCTTTACCGTGCACATTATTAACTCATGGAAGGGTTTAGGTTTCCACATTCCCCAATAATAAGGTCAGAACTGACTCTTGGACTCTACCCCAAAACCTCAACTTCCTGTTCTGCAAGAAGATTTACCTCGGAGAAGGAATAGGTCTCAACTATTGCCAAAGCAAAGACATTTATATGAAATCAGTCAGATCAGGGCAACTCGTAACTTTATTTGATGTGCCACATTCTAAAAGACAAAGCACAAGAAATACAAACAGTTTTCTGTCTGATTGTCTACAAATCTGTGTGTGAGTAGGTACAGTCGATTTATTGAATGCTGTCCCAGAAGTGAGATTTCCAGATAAGACATTTAAAAACATCCTTCTAGATGCTGTTTTTAACATTATTTTATTTATTTTAAATGTTGTTTACATTCAATCTTCTTAAGCTTATGATAATGGCAAAATTAATTCTTTTTGGATGATACAATGTCATTGTGAACACTAATTCTGGTGTTAACAGAGAAAATGGAAACAAAGAGGCCCCTTCATTAAGCAGTCTCAAAACAGTGAACTGAGCAACCAATTTTGCAAATCTTCCCCTGCATGGCCCATAACTAAAATACAGTCACTCAAACATCGTAGAATTGGAGACGGAAAAACAGCTCAATGGAATGAAACATAAAGTTCAGAAACAGACCCAAACACAAGCAAAAATTTGGATCTCACAGAGTGGCATTTCAAATCAACAAGGGAAAAGATTAATTATTCAGTTCGTGATAGTGGTACTGTTGACTAGCCACTTGGAAAAAGAAAGCAAGCTAGATCTCTATCAAACTCCTTGCCTCAAAATAAACTTTAGAAGGATCAAATATTACAACCTAAGGAAGCTAAACTCTAACAGCACTAGTATAAAACACAAACAATGTTTAATGTGTAATATTAGGACAGGGAAGGTCTTTCTAAAAATACAACTCCAAAGGCAGAAATATGAGAGGAAAGATTTCTGAGGCCGATTGCATGAAAACTTTAAATTTCTACGGGAAAAATATATGCAAACTTTAAAAACTGGAGAAATACTTGCATAAAGTGTGAAAGTTAATTCCTTAATTTATGAAGTGATCTTACAAATCAATACTCCCAAAATCTCATCATCCAATTAAAATGGGTAAAAGACAAACTGGAGCTTCGCACAAACACAAAATTGACTAACTAATATAGGAAAATATAACATCAATGATTATAAAAATATAAATCAAAACAATGAGTTTTTTTTACTCCTTGGGTTAGCAAAACTTGTAAAAACTTAATATACAGGATAGCAGCTATCAACCAGCATTCTTGTATGTTGCAGAATATTATATATATCCAAACAGGTCTATGAGTTCTGGTAAGATTTGTAAACATTTTGGACAATCAATTCTACCTTTAGAAAGTTACCCTGTGGAAAAAAATACCCAGATATATGAACAGACCATCCAGTGCAGCTTTGCCTTCCTAAGAAATTCGATAAAGATGGAAATGCAGGAGTTGCAGATAGAGAAAGACGGAAACTAGAAAAATTATCCTTTAAAATAGCATAGGGGACTGATTTAATAAATGATAATTCATACGATAGTAAACAATATAATCATTAAAAACTGAGTGGGCCGGGTGCGGTGGCTCACACCTATAATCCCAGCACTTTCGGAGGCCGAGGCCAGTGGATCACCTGAGGTCAGGAGTTTGAGACCAGCCTGGCCCAGATGGTGAAACCCTGTCTCTACTAAAAATAAAAAATCAGCCGGATGGGGTGGCGTGCACCTGTAGTCCCAGCTACTCTGGAAGCTGAGCCAGGAGAATCGCTTGAACCTGGGAGGTGGAGGTTGCAGTGAGCCAAGTTCGCGCCACTGCACTCCAGCCTGGGCGATAGAGTGAGTCTCTGTCTCAAAAAAAAAAAAAAAAAAAAAAAAAAAAATTGAGTTGTATCTGCATGAGCTAATGTGGAGTACCTTGAAGATGCATCACTAAGTGAAGAAACAATGTACAGAATAACTGCAGATTATTATAATTTATATAAATGTTCACATAAGCCATGCATCTATCTACTGGGCTATGAATATGCCATTTTAGGAAAGGATGTAACAAAAAGTGAGTAACAATGGTAAATTTCAGAAAGGAAGATTGAGAATTGAAGGTAGAAGTTTTTTTTTTTTTTTTTTTTTTTTTTTTTTTTT
>NW_016825567.1:519724-528500 GCF_001698545.2 Rhinopithecus bieti | reverse complement strand
TTTTTTTCTGAGACGGAGTCTCGCTCTGTGTCCCAGGCTGGAGTGCAGTGGCATGATCTCAGCTCACTGCAAGCTCTGCCTCCTGGGTTCATGGCATCCTCCTACCTCAGCCTCCCAAGTAGCTGGGACTACAGATGCCCACCACCACGTCTGGCTAATTTTTTGTATTTTCAGTAGAGACAGGGTTTCACCGTGTTAGCCAGGATGGTCTTGATCTCCTGACCTTGTGATCCGCCCACCTCGGCCTCCCAAAGTGCTGGGATTACAGGTGTGAGCCAAGGTAGAAGCTTTTAACTTTGTGATTGTACGCACAGCTTAACGTATGATTTGAAGATTTTTCCACGTACATATATTACATTTAATGTTAAAATTGTAATTAAAAAAGCAGTCCTGTTTCTGCTGTCAGCTGCCATTTTCTCTGTTTTCAGAGTCTTCTTCTAAATTGGACAAGTATGTGAGGTGGCTCTCTCTGACTGGAAAACTTAGGCTTAAATGACAACGATTTGTTTCTTAATTGTCTTGTTCCCACATCTGAATTTACGTTAGTGGCTGTTGCTCTCTGTGACCGTGCGCTTGTGTGTAATTGTACACAGAGCTCCCCAGTTACTAGGACGTATACAGTGTACTGTGCTTCTAAAACAAGCTCTCTGGCTGCAAAGGCCACAGTGCTATGCCTTCAAGCATAATTTCATGCTAGCAAGGACAGTCTGGTAGACTTCCTTAAATTTTAATTATCTGTCCAAGATCTGTATATCAACTCTCTTTTCAAACAACATCAACTATTATAAAGGATGATACTTTAGGAACACATGACGATATTCCAAGTCTATGCGGCTTTTTTTTTTTTTTCAGAGTTCCAGAATTTGGAAGCTGAAAGGAATCTTTGAAACCACTCAGTTCAACTCCTACATTTAAGAGACTAGAACTAATAAGAGTTCAATGGCTCGTCTAAGGCTATCAGTTAGCAATTGGAAAGTCAGTGGGAAATTCTGCATCTCTTGAATACCAGTTTCATGTTCTTTGCTCTAAAAGCTATACTGAAGAAATCTAAATTATAACCTCAGTTCATTAATGTAAATATTTAAAGTTTCTTTGGCTATGACACAGAGTATAAAAGGAAATATACTTTGTTTTTTTTGTTTTTTGTTTTTTGTTTGAGACGGAGTCTTGTTTTGTTGCCCAAGCTGGAGTGTAGTGGTGCGACCTTGGCTCACTGCAAGCTCTGCCTCCCGGGTTCAAGCCATTCTCCTGCCTCAGTCTCCCAAGTAGCTGAGACTACAGGTGCCCACCACCACGCCTGGCTAATTTTTTGTATTTTTAGTAGAGATGGGGTTTCACTGTGTTAGCCAGGATGGTCTCGATCTCCTGACCTCGTGATCTGCCCACCTTGGCCTCCCAAAGTGCTGGGATTACAGGTGTGAGCCAACGCACCCGGCAGGAAATATACTTTGTTTCCCTGATTCAACTTCATAAAATTTTCCAAGGAATGTTGGGCTCAGATAGAGGAGATGCTGTACTCATCTACAAGTAGAAGTGATGAAATGAACATCAAGTCTCCACTGAAAAGAAAGGCAAAAGGAGAATTCAACTCCAGATAGAGATGACCAAACATCCAATTTAAATAAAAACAATTTATGATGTCTTTTTTTTTAGGACTGGAAGAGAAAGAATCATCTTGGCTTGACAATCTTCCAACTGACCTCCTGATTTCTATCCTGATGAAGGATTTAATCAAGACTTTGCCTATACATAGAAGACATGGAAAAGGGAATCCTATTATATACCACTGTGGAATGCCTCTAGAAAGAATGAAAATAAGAAGAGTTCATTTGCAAGCTGGGCACTGAGTCCAACTTCAGCCCGGGGAGAATGCATTTCTTGGTTTTTCTTTTGCACTGCGTTGGTTATTTTGACAGGAGAAGTAAAAGGATAACAAGCAGATCTAATGCATATGGACTTGGCAGCCTACTGAGCACAACACAGTATCTATAGGGAAGGAAAGCAAAGCAATCTGAGAGAAAAAATTCGCATTTCTTAGGATTACATGACAGAGAACTATCTGCACATAACATGTGTCAGACACATTTACAAGCGTGCACGTGCTCACACACATTCAAAGAATATTCCCACCCACTAGAAAGCTGGATCAAATGCTGAGGCATTTCTGCTCACTTGAAAATAATTTCCAAGTAAACTTTCTGATTCTTTATGAGGCTGACATCTCAGAAGAAAAGATCATTCTATTAAACGTGGGACAGTCAATTACATAAGGTAGCTGTCTAGACAGCTCTTTTTGTGGCAGTTTAAAGTAGAAGAAAATTCTCAGGAGTAAACTTCACAATGAATTGCTCTGCTTGGGCCAGGGGAGCCTTGTCTGGCTTTAGTCCTGCTACAGAGGAGGGAGGGGAGAGATGCAGGTGGAGGGAACAGATGCAGGTGGAGGAAACTGTAGGGATATTAACTGGCTAGATTAGTCTGTTTTCACGCTGCTTATGAAGACATACACAAGACTGGGTAATTTATAAAGAAAAAAAGGTTTAATGGACTCATAGTTCCACGTGGTTGAGGAGGCCTCACAATCATGGTGGAAGGTGAAAGGCATGTCTTACATGGCGGTGGGTAAGAGAAAATGAGAGGCAAGTGAAAGAGTTAACCCTTTATCAAACCATCAGAGCTCGTGAAACCTATTCACTACCAGGAGAACTGTATGGGAGAAGCTGCCCCCATGATTCAGTTATCTCACACCAGGTTCTTCCCACAACACATGGGAATTGTGGGAGCTGCAATTCAAGATGAGATTTGAGTGGGGACACAGCCAAGCCATATCACCAACAGAAGGCAGAAATTGTGACAGCATCAGATTCACACCCCTCCAAAGGAAAAGGGCCCAATCACAGAGCTGTCAGTCCAGCCATTCTCCTACCCAATCCCAAACAGCCAAGAGATCAAGTCCCAGTTCAATGGTTAGACACCCTTTTCCTTCCCCACAGAGCCACACAGCTTGCAGCAGGTCTTCTTTCCTGACGTCACAACACTCTAAATCCTTGGAATTCACTGTATTTACTAACCCACTCTCAACAATGAACCTGTTATTCTGATAAGCAAGGAAGAGTAGGAGAGAAGGCAGAGTCAAAGAAAAGGGGAGAATCTGTTTTGGGAGGCAGACTAACACTGGTTTTGGGGGGATACTAAAATTCTTCATTGTAAAAGATATCTCCCCATAATCATGGTCCCTAAGTGCAATTAAATGGTAGATAATAATAAAAGTCTCAGAGAGGCCTGGGTGCAACACTGGCCCAGAACTTTCTTAATGTGCTATCCTGGTTGAGTTAACCAACCTCTGCAGCCCTTATTTCCTCTCTTGTAAAATAGTGATAATGATACCTAATAGAGAGTTGTGAAATTAAGTGTAGAAACATACGTACAGTACCTGCTCTAGTTCCTGGCTCACAGTGAATATTCGACAAACACCAAAATTCCTGATTATCACCTTACCTTTGAGGTTACTGGCTTCTGAACCTAGTAATTCAATAGGTCTGGGTAATATTCAGGCTGAGCTTTAAACATGTTACTTCGATACTAAGAAAGTAAATCCTTTACAAGAGGTGACATGGGATTTCCTTCCACTAAGAAGTATGATTTTCTTTATATTGAAATTAAGCAATAACTAATGAACTATTAATGAAGCTCTATTTCAATGGCCTAAAATTGGGTGACAATGCCCAAAAGGGAAATACATGTATATATTCAATGACTGAATTTTAATGATTACAACCCAATAGAAACATATTTTCTGTGCTACTAAATAGACATCCAAAAAGGGATAGGTTAAAAAAAAAAAGAGGTTAATTAGAGACAAGGAAAATAGTGTGAGAATGGGGGAGATCATTTTTGGGGGAGCTACTATGTATACCAGATACCTAGTAGGAGTTTATTCAATCCACATATTAACACTGAGGAAAATATGGAATCTTCAGTTATACAGATCAGGAAACCAAGCTTCAAAAACTTGCTTTAAAAAGTTGGTTCATGCATAAACCAGGATTTCAATGTAAGTCACTTTGACTCGAAATTTTCCTTCTCCATGTAAATGGAATTTATTTCTGAAATGAATCTTAGTTAATATTTTTCTATATATCCTTCTGTAAGACAGTTTCAACATGATTCTGTTAAGATGCAATTATTATTTCTTAAGAGTTACCCATATAAGAATTAATTCTGTCTAGATTTCCTAACCCACAAAAAAAAAAAAAAAAAAAAAAAAAAAAAAATAAAGGAAATAATCTTAAAATGCCTCAAATTGACAATATTTGAAAAGGAACACGTATTGCTTCTAGAATGAGGAAAAAGCAAGTAAGTTTACACTATGTGAAAAGAAAACCGATTTCAAACAAGTTTTAGGTCTGACACGGAAATTTCTTGAGCATCAAGGTCAAAATTGCAAAATATGCTTAGCTTCTTAAAAATTTGACAGCTGTCTGTCTTTGAAGGATTAAATTCAGTCCAGCTTGAATGCATGAATAATTTCATGAGGTGCTTTCTGACTTGTGCACATGCTATAGGACTTAAAGTACCTGTAAGTCCTTCAGAAGAAAGGAGCAGTCAATGTCACTTGTTTTCAGGCCACTCGCATATCAACCTCCAGGACTGGGGATCTAGGGCTAAGAGGGTTGCTTAAGATTCTGATCCTCGGCTGGACGCGGTGGCTCACGCCTGTAATCCCAGCACTTTGGGAGGCCGAGGTGGGTGGATCACGAGGTCAGGAGATCCAGACTATCCTGGCTAACATGGTGAAACCCTGTCTCTACTAAAAATACAAAAAATTAGCCGGGCGTGGTGGCAGGCGTCTCTAGTCCCAGCGGCTCAGGAGGCTGAGGCAGGAAAATGGCGTGAACCCGGGAGGCGGAGCTTGCACTGAGCCGAGATCCCGCCACTGCACTCCAGCCTGGGCGACGACAGAGCGAGACTCAGTAAAAAAAAAAAAAAAAAAAAAAAAAAAAAAAAAAAAAAAAAAAAAAAATTCTGATCCTCCATAATGGGATGTTAAGAAACTGCACTTCAGACACCAGAGAACACACACACATAGATATATGTATGGGTTCAACCTTAGGACTCAGAAAAGGATAGCTGTCTCAGGTCTCTTTAGAATAACCTGAATAAACTAGAATAAACCTCTGCATTGGCAGAACCTAGAAAATCATCCACACTGGGACATAAACTACTCAGAACTTCTGGTGACAAAGATTCAAGGGGAATCGAGTGAGGCTGGTGGAACATTGAGACTCATGCTGCATTGGCCATTTGTTGGTCGCTTTCTAGGTTATAGATTAAAGTTAAATTTAGAAAATATTTTGAGAGATTACAGTGTCCCATGTACTGCTGAAACTGGCAAAATGACTAAGATAAAGGCAAACATAAAAACGTTTAAGGGCCGGGCGCGGTGGCTCACACCTGCAATCCCAGCACTTTGGGAGGCCAAGGCGGGGAGATCACCAGGTCAGGAGTTCAAGACCTGCCTGGCCAACATAGTGAAACCCCATCTCTACTAAAAGTACAAAAAAATTAGCTGGACTTGGTGGCAGGCGCCTGTAATCCCAGCTAATCAGGAGGCTGAGGCAGGAGAATCACCTGAAGCTGGGAGGCGGAGGTTGCAGTGACCAGAGATTGTGCCACTGCACTCCAGTCTGGGTGACAGTAGGAGACTGTCTCAAAAAACAACAACAGCAAAGCAAACAAAAAAACATTTAAGTCTGCAGATTAAGAAAATGCAATTTGTCATGTTCTCATGAAGGGTGATGTGCATGACCAACTCAATATGATAAGCCATAGTTCACAGAAGACACAATGTGGGCACAGCATCAACTTCCCTGACCCCTTTCAGGGCTACAGTGAGATACTCCTTCATACTCATTAGGATGCGGTGTGATATATATCCAACTGTAGTTCGGATTTGCATTTCCCTAATGGCTAGTGATGTCGACCATCTTTTCATGGGCTTAATGGACATTTGTACATCTTTGGAGAAATGTCTATTCAAGTCCTAGACTTATTTTTAAATTGGGTTTTACAACCTTGTTATAGTTGAATTAAAGGAGTTTTAAAAATATCTTCTGAATATAAATCCCTTATCAGGTGTATGATTTGCAAATATTTAATCTCACACTGAGAGTCGCCTTTTTGCACTGTTGATAGTGTCCTTTGATGCATAAAAGTTTTAAATTTTGATGAGGTCCCATTTGTCTATTGTTTCTTTTGTCCCCTGTGTTTTGTTGTCATATCTATAAAATCATTGCCAAATTCAATGTCATGAAACTTTTACCCTGCATTTTCTTCCATGCATTTTATAGTTTTAACTCTTCTATTTAGACATTTGATCCATTTTGAATTAATTTTTGTATATGGCATAAGGTAAGCATTCAGATTTATTTTTTTGCATGTGGATATCTGGTTTTCCTAACAGCATTTGTTGAAAAGATTTTCCTTTCCCAATGGAGTGATCTTGGCACTGTTGATGAAAATAATTTGAGTATTAACTTTTTTAAAAACCATATTCTAAGCAGGCAACTCTGTTAAGCTCATAACAGAGTCTGCACTCTTTCTTGAAAGAAAATCTTCCCAGGCCTTTATATCCTTTATATCAAAGTATAGATAGTTCAGCAAATACCAGTCGTCCTCCTACCACGGTTTCTGGGATAATAAACACAGACACAATGCTGAACAGAATGGGATCTTAGTGCTCAGGTTCACACCGTGAAGGGCAAGACACACGCAGACATCCATACTTCAGACCTAACATACTGAGTGCAAGATGAGGAGTTTGCACACATTCTAAGGGAAAACAGCAATACTCTACAGTGCTTGTGTTGTAGAAAAGGTATTTCTCAAGTGTAACTGTTAAGCACACTTAGCAAAAGGCAAAACTAAAACGTAGGAAAAATTTGGAATTTTGTGTTGTCTACCATGCATGTTCTTTGTGCTCTTTTTCTTGCTAGAGAAATCTTGATGCCAGGTGCCCCCATAAATGCATTTATTTATTATTTATTTATTTATTTAATGAGATAGAGTTTTGCTCTTGTCGCCCAGGCTGGAGTGCAATGGCCTGGTCTCGGGTCATGCAACCTCCGCCCCCGGGGTTCAAGAGATTCTCCTGCCTCACCCTCCTGAGTAGGTGGGATGACAGGCACCTGCCACTATGCCCAGCTAATTTTCTGTAGTTTTAGTAGAGATGGGGTTTCACCATGTTGGCCAGACTGGTCTCAAACTCCTGACCTCAGGTGATTTGCCTGCGTTGGCAAATCCCAAAGTGCTGGGATTGCAGGCGTGAGCCACTGCGCCTGGCCTGAGCCACTGTGCTCAGTCAAATGTGCCCATTTAAAGTACACAATTCAACTGAGTGCAGTGGCTCACACCTGTAATCCCAGTACCTTGGAAGGTCCAGGTGGGAGGATTGCTTGAGCCCAGGAGTTTGAGACCAGTCTGGGCAACATTAGGAGACATCTTATGTCTACAAAAAAATTTCAAAAGTAGCTGGGTGTGGTGGCGCATGCCTGTAGTCCTGGCTACTTGTGAGACTGAAGCAGGAGGATTGCTTGAGCCCAGGAGTTAGAGGTTGCAGTGAGCTATGATCTTGCCACTGCACTCCAGTCTGGGTGACAGAGCAAGACCCTGTCTCTAAAAAATAAAATAAAGTACACAATCTAGTGGTTTTTAGCATATTCACAGGCTTGTACCATTATGGCAGATCATTTTAGAACAATAAAATCCCATACCCATTAGCCGGGCGTGGTGGCACCTGCCTGTAATCTCAGCTACTAGGGAGGCTAAGGCAGGAGAACTGCTTGAGCTGGAGAGGCAGAGGTTGCAGTGAGCTGAGATTGTGCCACTGCACTCCCAGTCTGGGTGACAGAGCAAGACTCTGTCTCAAAAAAAAAAAAAAAAAACCTCCATGCCCATTAGCAGTTATTCCCTGTCTCCTCCTAACCTCCTCAGCTCTAGGCAACCACTAGTCTAGTTTCTCTATCTTTATGGGTTTGCCTATTTGGGACATTTCATGTACATGGAATCATGTAACAGATGGTCCTCAGGCTGGCTTCTTTCCCATAGCATAATGTTCTCCCATAGCATAACTCCATGTTGTAGCATGTATTAGTATCATTGCTTGGACAGATCACATTGTGTGTATTAGCTCATCAGTTGATGGACATTTGGGTTGTTTCCGCTTTTTGGCAACTATTAATAAGTGATGCTGTAAACATTCATGTGTGAGTTTTTGTGTGGATTCCATTTGCATTTAAAAAGAAGATGCTTACAGAGGAAGTTCTTTGATTCAAATGACACATATTTCCAACAGTGCAACTTTGACAATATGAAAAAGATTAGGAAATACATCTTAGTGATATTCCAGCCTCCACAAATCATTGTATACACGACAGCCTTCTAAGCCTGCAACCTTCTGTGCTGTACTTCTTCCAACATCCATCATTCATTTTACAGATATTATGACTATGTGCCAAACACTGTTGGAAGTAGAGTTACAATGGTGAGTGAACAGGGCAGACACGGTCCATTCACAGAGCTGAGAGGCACCAAGAAGACTGTTAGCTGAGCAAATGCAGTAAGAATTTATAAACACTACTGTAATGGACTTAGATGTAAGGATCTGTAAGTCCTTATTATAAGGACTTAGATGGTAATTAGAAAAGAGCTGAAGGCATAGTTGTGATAGGAAAAGGAAAATGCCAATTAAAGTTCCTTCCTTTCTTCCTTCCTTCCTTCC
>NW_016825567.1:448066-519544 GCF_001698545.2 Rhinopithecus bieti | reverse complement strand
CTTCGTTCCTTCCTTCCTTCTATCCTTCCCTCCGTCCCTCCATCCCTCCATCCCTCCATCTTTCCTTCCTTCATCTTTTTTTTTCTTTTTTAAGACACAGGGTCTCACTGTGTTGCCCAGGTTAGATCAGAACTCCTGGGCTTCAGCGATCCTCCTGCCTTGGCCTCCCAAGTAGCTGGGACTATAGGAATGTTCCACTATGCCCAACTCCCAGTAAAAACTTTCTTGCAATAGACTAAGTCGTCCAAAACAAATACAAATCTTGATGCATAGTTGAAAGAGACAAAAGGGCTCATCTTCATATTCTACTTTGAGTCCAAACTCAAATATTTTATACATGTATAACATGTATTTATCCTCCAGCCACGATTGCTCATAATTTTAAAGATCTCTTAGAAGGAGACACACACCCTCCCTAACTTATCTCCATGTTTAGTCATAGTCACACTATCTTCTTTTAAATCTATTCCAAATTGATGTAGGGCAAATCCCTCATTCAGTTAAGACTTTGCCCTCTTAGTTTGTTAGCAAAAGAAGTACAGAACAGCTGACATCCATGTGCTTTTAGGAGTTCTTTGCATACTTAACATGAATAACTTATCTCTCAACATTTTTCCACACTGAATTCAAGTTTTGTTTGGCCTGGAAGCCTTATTTTCCCCAACCTTTTAACCGTCTTTATGGCTTTTTCAATGTCCCTAATCATTCTTTTACTTGTAGGGCTCAGACCAGATCCCTGCTCCACTAAGCCTAAGACCCTAAGCTTAAAACAACATGCTTTGTTACTTGACCTTGTAGGCCCGCCTGTTGATTTTTAGCTTTATACCTACAAGATCTTCTCTGAACTCTCCTTAGAGGGTACTTGGTCAAGAAAGAACCACTTATAGAGCTCAGAAAGAAACCCATTTGATATTGCTTTTAGCTCACTACCTGAGTGATGGGATCTCATATCCAAACCTTGGCATCATACAATATACCCAGGTAACAAACCTACGTATGTACCCCCTGAATCCCAAATAAAAATTGAAATTATGAAAAAGATATGCTTTGGGGAATAAATGCCACTCCCAGATAAACTCAGCATGTAGGCCTTCTAGGCATTCATTCATTATCATAATCCTTACCCATAAAACAGTAAGTACCCTGTGGTGGCTCACACCTGTAATCCCAGCCCTTTGGGAGGCTGAGGTGGGCAGATCACTTGAGGTCAGGAATTCAAGACCAGCCTGTCCAATATGGTGAGACCCCGTCTTTACTAAAAATACAAAAATTAGCCAGGTGTGGTGGTGGGTGCTTGAAATCCCAGCTACTAGGGAGGAGGCTGAGGCAGGAGAATTGCTCGAACCCGGGAGGCGGAGGTTGCAGTGAGCTGAGATCACACCACCGCACTCCAGCCTGGGTGACAGAGTAAGACTTAGTCTCAAAAAAAACCACACACACAAAAGACAGTACACACTCTCTGCCCTGCCCTTCTGCTTCTCACGTGACCTTCTACGACATTATTTCTGACTGTGCCTCTAGATAATCATGATCATTTTGACCTCGGATCCTAAATTCCTCCTTCCCTCCTACCCCTGCCACCAACCTGGCCATTTTCTATGGTTAACCATAGAAAATGGTTCCATAACCATCTTGCAGGTTATGGAACATTTTGAATGAGCACTGGATCTATTACAGATCACTTTAGAACATTTCTTAATATGACCCTCTTTACCCAGTCCACTATGACCATTTAATTCCTAATTAAACACACTTTACATGTGCTTCAATGAGGTAGCCCCTCCAAGAGCTGTAGAGCAAAAAGTAATCATGTCTTTCTGGTCCCACAGGTGTGATTTATGGATACGCATTAGCAACTCTCCTAAAATCAATCTAGGTTACATCTTTCACGTTTCCTGCATCTACTCTGTCATCAAGAGAGGATGCATTAGGCTGACAGGTGTTGCTCTTTTTAAAGCCACATTGCTAATACCTGCTACCTTCGAGCTTGCAAGCCATTTCCAAATTGATGTTGTCATGGCACCTGCTACCCCAACCCATCCCAAATTTTCTTCCAGGTCATAAAAGCTTTCAGACTTGTCATTTCAAGGCCATTCTTCACCCCCCGTTACATACAAATGACATCTTGCTCCTTTTCTAGTTCTATATTCTCTCTACACTGGATGTTCCACGAGGCGATCATTCTAAAGAAATATTTCAGTATCCCTGATAGACAGGACATGGGTGTCTACAGATTTTAATATAAAGTCTGCTATAATGAGTTTTGTCAGCTCTTCTAATCAATTTTCTTACTCTCCCAACTTCCAGTAAATACTACCAGACTCTTGAAACAAGTTCTGCTTTGCACAGAAAAGAAAACAGACAACTTGACCTACTGATATCCTGCGCAGTCGCTCACACCTGTAATCCCAGCACTTTGGGAGGCCGAAGCGGGTGAATCACCTGAGGTTAGGAATGCAAGACCAGCCTGGCCAACATTGTGAAACCCCGTCTCTACTAAAAATACAAAACATCAGCTGGGCATGGTGGCACGCGCCTGTAATCCCAGCTACTCAGGAGGCTGAGGCAGGAGAATTACTTGAACCCGGGAGGCAGAGGCTGCAGTGAGCTGAGATTGCACCACTGCACTCCGGCCTGGGCAACGAGAGCAAAACTCCCTCTCCAAACAAATAAATAAAACCAACTCCCTCCTCTACCTAACAGAAAGGACATTTCCCTGTCCTGTTCTTTCAGATGTATTTAAAGAATGTTTCCCTTGATATGTTTTGAAAGTTGCTTCTCATTTCCTGCCTGAGCTTTCCTGGCTTGAAGCTGCTGCTTGTCCTTTCTCCTCCTCCACGGCCCTCTGCCACGCTCTTCGCTTCACTGCAGCATTCTTATTGGCCACCCAGCTATTAAAGCCACTCTTTGTTCATCCTGATGGGGTTTCTCCTACCTTCCCTATCTCATTGTTTCGTTAACTGGAATTTCATTAAGGCGTAATTACTACTGCTAGATTCTTGTGACTTTATCTATTTAATCTCTGCATTGATAACTGCTTCCTCTTCAACACCTAAAATCTGCTTTCATACATTCAACTTCATTAATGCTGCTGCTTTTTAGCCTTCAAAGATTCTATGTCATCCTAACATCTTTCATGACCAAATGCTTATGCAACTCCTGCGTCTGCAATATTTAGTTTTGGAGAGGGCAGCCAGCCTAGTTGATTCTTCTGCTTCCTTCTTTAAAATGTCCCCAATGGTCGGGCATGGTGGCTCATGCCTGCAATCTTAGTACTTAGGGAGGCTGAGGTGGGAGCACTGCTGGAGGCCAGGAGTTCAAGACCAGCCTAGGCAACACAGGGAGACCCTGTCTCTACAAAAAAATAAAAAATTAGCCGGAGTGACGGCGCTTGCCTGTGGTCCCAGTTACCTGGGAGGCTGAGGTGGGAGGATTACTTGAGTTCAGGAGTTCAAGGCGGCAGTGAGCTGTGATCATGCCAATGCACTCCAGCCTGGGCAACAGAGTGAGGCTCTGTCTCAAAAAATAAAAATAAAAAATATATATAAAATAAAAATTAAATGTCCTGGCTGGACGCAGTGGCTCACACATATAATCCCAGCACTTCAGGAGGCCAAACAGGCAGATTGCTTGAGCCCAAGAGTTCAAGAACAGCCTGAGCAACATGGAAAAACCCATCTCTACAAAAAAATTTAAAAATGAGCCACGTGTGGTGGCGTGCAACTGTAGTCCCAGCTACTCAGAGGGCTGAGGTGGGAGAATGGCTTGAGCTTGGTAAGAGGAGGTTACAGTGAGCCATGATCACACCACTGTGCTGTAGCCTGGGTGACAGAGCCAGAACCTGTCTCAAAAATAAAAAATGTCCCTATTGTTTCTCTATGAATTTATTTGATTCTATAAGGCAGAAGAGGGCAACAAGAACCCTGATACCTCCAAGGTCTATGGCTTAGTTAGATGTTCTGGAAGCCTACATATGGATTCTCTGGAATGACAGATCTATATCAAAAGTCCTTGCAGTTTCCTTTTGCTCTTTCTAAAATTTTACTTCCAAAACTTAACAAACTTTCTGCCTGACGATCTTTTATGTCCTTTTTTTGGTTTGTGTTTTTGAGACGGAGTTTCACTCTAGTCACCTAGGCTGGAGTGCAGTGGTGCGATCTCAGCTCACTGCAACCTCTGCCTCCTGGGTTCAAGTGATTCTCCTGCCTCAACCTCCCGAATAGCTGGGATTACAGGTGCTCGCCACCACGCCCGGCTAATTTTTGTATTTTTACTAGAGACAGGATTTCACCATGTTGGCCAGGCTGGTCTCAAACTCCTGACCTCAGGTGATCAACTCACCTCGGCCTCCCCAAAGTGCTGGGATTACAGGTGTGAGCCACCACGGCCAGCCATTTCTGCTTATTCTTAAGCAGTCTACACTTTTGAATCCTTAGGTAAATTATGCATTAGACAAGTTAAACAAGTTCTAAGTCAAGAATAGAAATTTTCTTGCCTCCATTTTCCCTTATTTCCTTTATTTTAGGCAACCCCATAAGACAGTGCTGGCTTTGTGTATATTCCTAGCCTCTTTCCATTATGATTTCTTTGCTAATGGCCACTTCTCCAAACCTGCCCAAGTTCCCAGTGGCAGTCTACTAAAAACCAATGATAACTACTCTTTATTGAGTGCCGACATTAGGAGGCAGGCAGGCACAGTGCTAAGTACATTACACGATCATATTTAAATGTGAGTAAGCCTGGTAAGATGGATATTTTTATTCCTATCTAACACATAGGAACATCTAGGTTCAGAGTAGTTAAATAACTTTTGATTTACTAAATGCAGGGCTGTTCACACTCTACTTGCCATTGACATACTCCAGCAGAGGGTACACCGCCCAATAAGGTCTGTAAAGGGTGGATCATGCAATGAGTGGTGCACTTATATTTGAAGACAGTTTATTTTTCTCCTTTGGCTCTGAAGAAAGGGGAATTTATAATGGTTTTACCCTAGAAAAGACTTTGTATTACTTAAGTGTAAGCAAATAATTCTTATTTTCCACAGAGCAGCAAGTATACTGTATATATTTACACTATGTACAATATAGCATACATATTTATACTTCTATTTAAAAGTATATTTATAAACATTTATATTTATACTATTTATATACTATGTATATAAACAGCATATATTTATACTATTTATATACTAGGTACACTATTTATATACTATGTATATATACCATTTATATACTTGTATAAATATAAACTATGTATATATTTATAGTATATATACCCTAGTATAATTATATACTAATTACATAGTATAATTATATACTAATTATATAGTATGTATTTATACTATTTATATACTATGTGCTACTTATATACTATGTATATAAACAGTACATGTTTATACTATGCAATAAATGTAAATTGGTATAAATCATAACAATGCTACTAGTGAACCCTATAAAGTTATGTCATCAGTTATGAAAACTGGGAAGACACATGCTGAAGGACAGTGATTCCATACCATGTGTTGCAAATTCACTTAACAAAACTGGGATTCCAGCATAATGGTAGTATGTATGGTGTTCAGCTCAGTGCGTGGAATCAGGCTGCAGCACCTGAATACAGCCTTCTTCCTGGCAATACTTGTTGTCTCAGTGATTGGCTGTTAGGTGAGCAGCAGGACTTAGAGCAAACCCCTGGTGTTTCATAAGTTTCACTGCTGAGTAAGTAGTTCAGTCTGGGACCCAAGCAGAGAGTTACAAAGTCAGACATAAAGATGACATGAACATTTAGCCTCTGGGATAGGGTGCCGCATGACTGCATGTAGGAGGTGAAGAACATCAGACCCAGAATCCTGGGCCTGGAGAAAATGGGTTAATGATAATGCTCTCTAGAACTAGAGTTTGAATCTTGGCTCTGCCCTTTGTTAGCTGTGCAATGAGTGCAGGTAAGTAGCAACTAAGCAGGCTACTTAAATCCTCTGTGCCTCCATTTTCTTGTCAGTAAAATGGAAATAAAAATAAAACTAGTGGCTCACACCTCTAATCCCAGCACTTTTGGAGGCCAAGGTGAGAGGATCCCTCGAGTCCAGAAGTTTGAGACCAGTCGGGGCAATATAGGGAGACTCCATCTATACAAAAATACAAAAATTAGCCAGGCATGGTGGTTTACAACTGTAGTCTCACCTACTTGGGAGGCTGAGGTGGGAGGATCGCTTCAACCCAGGAGTTTGAGGCTATAGTGAGCTATGATTGTTCCACTGCACTCTAGCCTGGGCAACAGAACAAGATCTGTCTCAAAAACAACAACAAAAAAATAAACTATATATCTCAAAAGGTATTGAAGAGACATTAATACAAAGTCAGGCACACAGGACTCAGTGAGAAATTCCCTTAAACTTACACTTATAGGAGACTTTACATCAACTAATAAAACAGCAAAAACACATTAAAGTCGAATAGGTAGCCATGTTTTAGGAGATATTCTTAAACATTTCACTTAGATAACATAGTTGGTCTGGGTATCATAGTGATGGTAGCCCACTGAACTTGTGTTTCTGAAACATCTGTATTTGGCATCTTTTTTTTTTTTTTTTTTGAGACAGAGTCTCGCCCTGTCGCCCAGGCTGGAGTGCAGTGACGCGATCTCGGCTCACTGCAAGCTCCACCTCCCGGGTTCACGCCATTCTCCTGCCTCAGCCTCCCGAGCAGCTGGGACTACAGGCACCCGCCACCACGCCCAGCTAATTTTTTGTATTTTTAGTAGAGACGGGGTTTCAATGTGTTAGCCAGGATGCTCTTGATCTCCTGACCTCGTGATCCACCTGTCTCGGCCTCCTAAAGTGCTGGGATTACAGACGTGAGCCACCGCGCCCGGCCTGTATTTGGCATCTTACCTTATTTGTGAAGGCAGTGCTCGTGAAATGACTTTCCAAAACACTGATGATACCCAAACTAGTTCTCAACAAAGGATAAGCAATACCAATGTAGAAGACTGCAGCTAACTTGCATCCATTCTAATATAAATCTAATGAGTTTACACTTTACATTTTATCTTTCAGAAAACAAATCAAATTCAAATATTTTATGCTGTGTTTTGAAAACACTAAGAAGCAACAATTAAACAAAAGGAAAACCAAAAGTTATGCATAATCAAAAGGTGTGCATAAAACACTCTCAATGTAGACAACAATTTACCACCTCTCTCTGCTTTAATTATTAAGCATCATTTACACATCATAAGTAATTTCATGTCATTCTCTTCCCTAATTATCATTAAAATGCCATCCTATTTCCAGTTGTACCTTTCCTATATGTAAGGGTTTTGAGGGTCAGTATTAATTTATATAATTATGAAAGTATCCAAAAGCAATTGAAGTTTCCATTTTCACTAGAAAACAAGAATGCCACAAACCTTTCATGGACAGCCCAGTTGAGAAAATTAAAAAAATATATAAGAATAGAAAATCCATTTCATTTTCAGATAATACATGACTGACAAATTGAAAAGCATGACATTTAATAACAACACTATTCCTATCTATTTGTTTTGGCTAACCATGCTTTTCACACCTTTAGATTCAAGAAATGTTAAAGCATACTGGAAAAAATGAATTATATAACCACAACAGCTATTTTATAGAAGTGTTTTTGTCATTTATTCTCCAACCAGGCTACCACAAATATTTATGTGTCATGAGCTAAACCAAAGTATTTTGCCATCGACTTTAAAAAAAAAATAGCAAGTTTTTTTCATTCTTCCAGGTGAGGGGACAAAGAAGCAAATTGAAGTTTTATGATTTAAGTCCTTTTTTCTATAAGGTGTTAATATCAACATCTTGGGTGAAATTAATGATCCTAGGAGAGATGATGATCAAAATGGTAGCCTATGGGAACTTTTATACTTTATCTAACAGTATCAATAGAGGTATTGTAGTAATAATGACAGAGCTTGATGAAAAACACAACAAAGTAGAAACTGGAAATGAAGTAAAGTTCTTTTACTTTCCCAAATATGCAAGGCCTTTATAGTGTTGCCTTCTTCTAGACAGTCCTGGAGTGACAGAAACATCATTCCAACTAAGCCTTAGGAGGGCAGGTCTAAAAAAAAGATCCTTTTTTTTTTTTTTTTTTTGAGATGGAGTCTCGCTCTTTCGCCCAGGCTGGAGTGCAGTGGTGCGATCTCAGCTCACTGCAAGCTCCGCCTCCTAGGTTCACACCATTCTCCTGCCTCAGCCTCCCCAACAGCTGGGACTACAGGTGCCCACCACCACACCCGGCTAATTTTTTATATTTTTAGTAGAGACGGGGTTTCACCGTATTAGCCAGGATGGTCTACCTAAAACTTAAGACTGTTGCTTGGGCTCACTTCAGCGATATTCACAGTATTATAAATGTGGGAATACTATAACTCTCTGAATTATCTAATTTTCCTTATAAAGTCATTGAAGTGTTCATTTAGAGAGAGAAGCTTCCCACTGAATTCTGAAATTGAACTTAGGAGAGAAAATGGCAAATTATTTCTTTATTTTCTTCCTCTTGTTGCCCCTCTGAAATGTATGTACATTTCACACATGTCTATACAGACCCACATGCAAAGCCAAACTTCCACTCCTTTACCTGCCATTGTTTTTGCACACTCTGCATTAAGAGCATAATTTTCTCTAATCTTATAGCCAGACCAGACAAATCAGTGAATTATAGGATCAACCGGCCACTTGTAATTAGTCTTGTCTGAGAGGTTTAAGACAATCTATTCAGAAGGTGGTGCAAACGGCAGTTGAAAAGGTGCTGGTGGCAGAGCTGCCTTAACTATCTGAGACCTTGCTTGCAATCTCTGTGCTCTCTCTGGACCTCATCTGTGAGTTGAAGGGCTGGAACCAAGATGACCTTCTCACTCTCATTCTTAGATGCCCGCTCAGGGGCCATACACACCCTTCTTTCTCATTTCAGCTTGCTTCCACAATTCCCCCTAATAATTCTGAATTTCTCCATAATGCCAGGAACTGACGCCTGCAGAGCACTGAACTGCTGCAGCCTGCTTGAGTTTCCCTCCTTGAAATCAAAGAGCTGAGTTTCATATCTGAAAGGGAGAAGATAATCCCCAATATAAAACCACTACCGTCAAAGAACTTGCAACTCACTGTCCCGCACTTTTGGAACAAGGACATGTTGAAGGAATGAAGACAAGTCAGAAACCTGAGTTTTTCTGTAAATATAGTGCTTGTTTCTAGGTGGCTATGGACTGTTCTTCGAGAAGTAGAAGTGAGAGTTTCTAGGATTATTGCAAGTCACCTGCTTACATTTTTTTTTCAACTCCTTTTTTTAACTCAGGCTCTTCACTGCCAGTATCTAAGGGGTCAAGTTCATGGGCAACCCAAGAAGGCCAGGCTTTTCTAAACAGTCAGTCGCTGAATAGGGGCAAGTTTGAGCATTGTTAGGGAAACACGATAACCTCAGGCTCCTATCCAAAAAATCAGCACAATAGCAGTACAAGTTTGCAAGACTTGACAAGACCAGCCTACAGACAAGTATTAACATCACCTTTTTTAAGCAAAACAAAACAGGGTCTAAGAGATAATACAAAGGTTCCTGAAAAGGCAGGACTATAAAATAACTAATGAGCCATAGTCTAGGGGGACAATTCCAAGAGTCCTTACTAATACCCTCACCCTGGGCCAATTTATCCATAGTTTCTTTGTTACTGTGGGTTTTTTGTTTGTTTGTTTTGAGATGAAGTCTTGCTCTGTTGCCCAGGCCGGAGTGCAGTGACAGGATCTTGGCTCACTGCAACCTCCGCCTCCTGGGTTCAAGCAATTCTCCTGCCTTTGCCTCCCCAGTAGCTAGGATTACAGGGGCATGCCACCATGCCCAGCTACTTAGGGTTTCACCATGTTGGCCAGGCTGGTCTTGAACTCTTGACCTCAAGTGATCCATCCGCCTTGGCCTCCCAAAGTGCTGGGATTACAGGCGTGAGCCACGGCGCCCGGCCTGTTGCTGTTGTTTTTTGAGACAGGGTCTCACTCTGTTGTCCAGGCTGGAGTGCAGTGGTGTGATCATGGCTTAGTGCAGTCTTGACCTCCTGGGCTCAAGCAATCCTCCTGTCTCAGCCTCCCTGTAGCTGGGACTACAGGCACATGCTACCATGTTTAGCTAATTTAAATTTTTTTTTTTGTAGAGATGAGGTCTTGCTATGCTGCCCAGGCTGATCTCAAACTCATGGCCTCAAGCAATCCTCCCACCTTGGGCTCCCAAAGTGCTGGGATTACAGGTGTATTTACAGTGGTTCCTTAGCCTAAGATCTTATGCTTAACTTTATAACATTTTATTATAATTATTATTCTTCCTTTGATTTTTAGAAATGTACCATCATTAATTAACTACGGTACATTAACTCTCAGGGACTAAGAAGAAATACGAAGAAAAACACCCTAAGTTAGTCAAATACACACACACACACACACACACACACAGAAAACATTGGTATTGTCTTCAAATTCCATTTGAATCTAGGGCAATCTCATTGCTACGCAAATTTTTCTTCCAGTGAAAGAGATTCAATCAATATCTTTTTCCTTCCTACCCAGCTGGTTTTTACAATGACATTACAAAGCAGATGGAATACTAGTAACCAGAAGCCAGAGGGCCGATTACACTGTTTGCAAACTGCAGTTCGCAAATAAGGAACTATTACTGAGAAGTAAAGGTCACTCAAAATGAATTGTATTCAATAAAGAGCATGAGTAGGGGCACCATGCCTTGCTACTGATCCTAGAAAATTCTCTGGAAAAGGAGAATGGATCCCTGTTAGGGATGTCTCATGGCATGGGACGACTTATTCAAATGAACTGTGGTTTGCCTGATTTGGTTAGCCACTGATGTATGCAAAAATCTCTCCGTGCATACGTATAAATTAAATAGATGCATAAGTCACGCCATTAATCCACTGTTTAACAACATACTCCTGGGCCAGGACAAGTCCAGACCCTTGAAGAAACAAAAGGGCTAAAGCCAGGTACACAAACAAAAAGAAGACTGAGGTTGAGGTGAGAGAATCACTTGAGGCCAGGAGTTCAAGACCATCCTGGGCAACATAGCAAGACTTATCTCTACAAAAAACATTTTTTTTTTAATTAGCTGGGCATGGTGGTTCATGCCTATAGTCCCGGCTACTCAGAAGGCTGAGGTGGGAAGATTGCTGAGCCCAGGAACTTGAGGCTGCAGTGAGTTATGAGTGTGCTACTGCACTCTAGCCTGGCCAGTAGAGTGAGACTTTGTCTCTAAAAAAAAATGAAAATGAAAATAAAAAGAAATGATCACTTGTAAATTACATTATCAAATCACTCTATCAAACGTCTAAAGAAGTTGTTTTATTGAATCACACGTTGCCAAGATGACAGGTAGTATGGTCCATTCACTCTGCACCTCTGTCCTATTCCATTTCAGTCTTAGCGGATGGGTGTCCACCATCTTCAGGATTCGGATAAGCAGCCTGCAAGGTGAGACGCAGAACAGAAGTGGGGCTTCTCCCAGGCATGAGAGACATCCACCCACCCTGGGTGGTTTGAGGGACTGGCTCGAATGGAATTTATTTTTTAAAATAGTTTTTAATTTTTATGGGTACACAGTAGGTGTATATGTTTCTAATGTAATTTACAGACTTCTCTGGCCCATGTGCACAACCATTTACAGTGTCTGGTATTTCCCTCACTGGAACAATTCCTTAGCCAAGTTTATGTACAGGGTCTTTTTCCTTGTGGGTGCTTCCCTGCTCCTCCCAATACTAGTCTCTCTCTTTCCCAGTGTCCGGTTCTCCCGTCTTGACGCCATGGGGTCTAGGTATGTTGGTCAGGCTGGTCTTGATCTCCTGACCTCAAGTGATCCCTTCCGCCCACCTTGGCCTCCCATAGTGCTGGGATTACAGGCGTGAGCCACTGTACCGAGCCTATCCCTTAGCTATTATGAATAATGCTGCTATGAACGTGGATGTACAAATATCTTGAGTTCCTGCTTTCAATTCTTTTGGGTACAGAGAAGTGGGATTGCAGGGTCATATGGTCATTTTATTTTTATTTTTTTCTGAGGAACCACCCCACTGTTTTCCATGGCAGCTGCCCCCTTTCTTTGTAGCATTTTTTTTTTTCTTTTTTTTTGAGACAGAGTTTCGCTCTGTCGCCCAGGCTGGAGTGCAGTGGTGCGATCTCGGCTCACTGCAAGCTCCGCCTCCCGGGTTCACGCCATTCTCCTGCCTCAGCCTCCGGAATAGCTGGGACTACAGGCGCCCGCCACCTCCAGCTAATTTTGTTTTTGTATTTTTAGTAGAGACGGGGTTTCACCGTGTTAGCCAGGATGGTCTTGATCCCTGACCTCGTGATCCGCCCGCCTCGGCCTCCCAAAGTGCTGGGATTACAGGCGTGAGCCACCGCGCCCGGCCTCTCTGTAGCTTTTAAGATGTTCTTAGGTGACTGATGAGAATGAAAAAATGGAGAATTTTCCATCTTCCTGCCATGAAATCAATTAATGGCACCTGCTACTGAAAGCTGTTCCGTTTTTAAAGAGTAAAAATGATAGTGTTTTCTCAGCCAGCGGGAAGGGCTGATTATTCTGATAAATAGATGGGTGCTGTGGTGCTATGAACACTGCCCCAAGGCAATATTTATAGTTTAATAGGGGCCTCCTGAAGATAAGGAATACTCTAACCAAAAAGGAAGAGAAAGTGCAAACCAGGATTAGGAGAAATTTAAATGAACTTTATGCTTTTGAGGCACACTTTAAAAACACCACTCCCAGCCCAAGATCTAAATTCTTAATTGTTCACAATAGACTGCGGAGAAAGTAATCAGCACCAAGCACACAAGTTATATTTGTGATTAGACATTCTAGGTCTGATTTGTGGCTTTTGGGTGGATGTATACCAATTTATTTTTCCTCTACAGATCTCCATGCGTGAAGTGTAATTAGAAATTTGTTTGCATTTTTTGTGGTGTGGAATCAAAAACGTGACCTTCTTGGAGTCTTGGAATAGGATGCTTTCCTTGTCCTTTATTTTTTTACAAAATAAAAATTTAATAGATGCCAAGTAGCATTTCATATCATACATATAATTCCACTGATTCCATCCACTTTTTCCTAATGAAACAACCAGTTACGAGATGATGGTAACTGCAAAAAAATCGAGAGTTTTATATGCTTAATTATGTCACCTTTGGGTTCTGTGACAGTACTGTATCATCCATGTGGGTTTTAGTTATCTCACGGAAACATTTTCCTGAATGTAGGGTTAACAAAGCTAGATATGTGAACTTTCTTGCAGGTAAATTAATTCCAATAAATGTCAAGAGGCTTAAAGTGCTTTGGCAAAGATTTGTGGATTTAATGCTGGCTTGTTAAAACTATGGCTCTGAATTCAAGCAGCGCCACACACCACCAGTGAAAGCTCCTGTCAAGGGCCAGTTATTGGGGTCTTGCATAAATGCATTGCTTGAGCCAGTGTGCAATTCTCACACTATCCACCAGGGTGCGCTCTAGCCCCCGGGCCTCTTGTACCTCTTGCTCTACGTGCACGTGGCCTTGACCTCTCCTAACTCCCCCAACCATGCTAGCTGTATAGATTATTTTCTGCCTTCTCGCCTATGCCAAATTCATTTGTTAGGTGTAATCATATTTTTCTTGCTGTTCATAGACAGTATATCAATTTTCCCCTGTGTCTCTAGGCTCCCTTTCCAAAACCACGCCCTGCCTTTTTATTTTTTTATTTTTTTAATTAAAAAAAAATTTTTTTTTTTGAGACGGTGTCTCTGTCACTCAGACTGGAGTGCAGTGGCAGGACTTCAGTTCACTGCAACCTCCGCCTCCTGGATTTAAGGGATTCTCATGCCTCAGCCTCCAGAGTAGCTGGGATTAGACATGCACTACCACGCCCAGCTAATTTTTGTATTCTTAGAGATGGTGTTTCGCCATGTTGGCCACGCTGGTCTCGAACACCTGACCTCAGGTGATCCGCCCACCTCCGCCTCCCAAAGTGTTGGGATTACAGGTGTGAGCCACCGCACCCGGCCCCGACGCTCTTCTTCTGCTGTCCTTCCTAGATCTTCTCTGTGAAGCTCTTCTCTGCTGTCTCCACCTCCTGCGCCCTCCGCCTGAGCTCATCTACTCCCATGATTACTGCTGCCACTCTACCTGCAGCTCCCGAACTGTGCACCCAGGTGTCCTGGGTGGGATACCACGGCAAACTCACAGAGGCACTGATGGATATTTTAACTTTTCGAGGGAAACACAGCAATACTTGTGTACAATACAGCCCAGATTGTAGTCTGGAGTTCCAGACATGCATATTCTATATGCATGCCAATATACATGTATATTCTGAAGAGGAGAATTCTCAGTTTCCCTACCTCAGAGGTTCCAAACTAAATTTCTTACATCTTTCACCAAACCTATTATCAACTGGATTTCCAGCAATGTATTTTCCTCACCACCCCTTGTCCTCATTGCCAACCCCATCGTGACACTCCCTTGAAGGTCTGGGTAATGGATTTCACCTGTGTCATATTTGACCATAAAAATAAAATTAAGCTGGGTGTGGTGGTGCACACCCGCAGTCCCAGCTACTCAGGAGGCTGAGGTGGGGGGATCGCTTGAGTCCGGGAATTTGAGACCAGCCTGGGCAACGCAGCAGGACCCTGGCTGAAAAATTAATTAATTAATTAATTAAAAGTAACAAAATAAAATTAAATGTGGACAGAAGACCCTTGTCACAAATGATGGGTTTATTTATGTATCAGTGCTAGATATTGGGTATACACTGAACATAATATAATCAATCATTTCTGCTCTTAGATACATTTTTGGACAAGAAACTACGTGAAAATCTGTAAGCTGACATACACCGCAGTGTTTTTTGGCATATGAATTTCTCCACCTGGCCAACGTTTATAATAATTTATAATTCTAGCCTTTTCTAGACTACACAATTTCACCAGCACCCCCACACACTCAGCATAAACATAACCTGATTTTTTCCAACACTATTACTAAAAATAAAAAGACCACACACTGAGCGTCTCTCAGTATCCTCAGAACCATTTGAACAGGCAGTTTTCATTCCATTCAAAGCCTTCAGAAAATTAACCTTTCTCCATAGAAGACCACAGAATGCTGAGGCCAGAAGAGATACGAAGGCATCTAATCTCTGGCTCAGAAATATATTATTATTATTTTAAATTTTAGCTGCAAAGCCTCCCCCCGATAGATATAAATGGTGACACCTTGGATGAAGGACAGGAGACAGAGTGGGGTGGGGTATCCTGTAGTCTCAGCCCCCACTCAGATAGAACACAGAGTCACCAAAGTGTCTGTATCTGTGGACGAGGTCAATGAAACACATTCTATAACCATTTTGGCGTGCCTAGTAGGGGCGTGTCAGGAGCTGATCGAGTCCACTAGGGGGGGACATGGCTTGCTGGGGAACGAGTCCACTCTGTGACGCAAAATAGGTCCAGGGGCATTCAGAATGCCAACAACTTAATATTTTGAAATGATGAAGTTTATGGCCAAATCCATTGCCCCCCAAGCAGGTCGACAACTCATCCTGGTTTGTCCAGGACTTCCTCGGTTTTAAAATTGAAAGTCACACATCCAAGGAACTCCTTCCATGCCTGCAAACTGGGACAGGCCAGTTAGATAACACCATCCCTCTGCCCTTAAACACACACATAATACTATGAAACAGTTCTTGCTGCCAATGGATCTCACTTTGGAGGGACTCAGATCATGGTAGTTTAACAAATGATGAACAGCTCGGATTGCAGAATACCTGTTGGAGTACACACAGCATGTGAAGCAGGTGAGAGGATCCTGGTGTTTCGTATATCGTCAGGATACCTATTGAACACATTGAAGACCAGTGGCAGGTGCTCTAGACTGGCCTCCACAACGCATCTCTTACATAGAAACGATGCCTAAAGTGTTTGAAGACAGCATTTTAAGCTTAGCAGGGAACTACCCTTTATAATCAATTATACTGGCTATCTTTGAAAAGCTCCTTGGATTCCCCACCCCCCATTAGATAAAATAAAGATAAACTTTCATCAAGTTGCTGATAAAATGATCCAAAGTTACAGTCATCACAAAAAACAAAATGTAGGAAGTATAAACTGATACATTCCCATTCTGGCAACAAATTTATGATGACTTCCATCAGTGGATATTGCACGTAATTTTTTTTTTCTTGTTTTGTTTTGAAACAAGGTCTTGCTCTGTTGCCCAGGCTAGCATGCAGTGGCACGATCACAGCTCACAGCAGCCTTGACTTCGATCCTCCTGCCTCAAGCCATCCTCTTGCCTCAGCCTCCCAAAGTGCTGGGATTACAGGTGTGGGCCACCACTCCTTGCCTAGATATTGCATTTGAAAGCACCCTAAGGCTCAGCACCTAGAAGCAGGAGCTCCGGCTGATGGGCTATGTCAAGAAGTAACCTCCTGAAGGAGGCTTCGTGGACATAGGACTGAGTCCTTGCACTTCGAAAACACAAAATTGCTGTTTGTGCAATTAATCAGAGCCCTGCTTCCTTCCTTGCAGACAGTGCCAAACACTCAGTACCACTCTCCAGAAAACAGGCAGGGCAGTGTATAGTGTACCTACAGGGTTTCCCTTTCTGAAGCGGGAGATCATTCTGTGAAATTTGGGCTCCTTTTCACCTTTGAAAAAATTCACTCTAGGCCCCCAGTTCCACCTTCCTTTTCTTTTGGGCGTAGCAGTATTTATTTTCTGCAGTTATTTTGAACATCAGCAGCTGAGTCAACTGAACGTGTTTCTGTGCTGTCTTGCACCCATTTCTCTTTGGAAGCTTCCTATGTATCACTCCACACCTTTTCCATGCCCCTCTGTCCTCCACTTCAACCTTCCAGAGACGGTCCTGGGTATCAATCAGTGGGTCCCATGGAAGACTGTCTGCACCAAGACAAGATGGAAAGCCACCCGAAAGACATGTGTAGGTTCTTGGATGAATGAAGGATTATTTTATTTTATTATTTTAGAGACAGAGTCTCGCTCTGTTGCCCAGGCTGGAGTGCAATGGCACCATCTCAGCTCACTGCAAGCTCCGCCTCCCGGGTTCACACCATTTTCCTGCCTCAGCCTCCCGAGTAGCTGGGAATACAGGCGCCTGCCACCACGCCCGGCTACTTTTTTTTTTTGTATTTTTAGTAGAGACGGGGTTTCACCATGTTAGCCAGGATGGTCTCAATCTCCTGACCTTGTGATCTGCCTCCCTCGGCCTCCCAAAGTGCTGGGACTAAAGGTATGAGCCACCGCACCCAGCCGATGGGTTTATTTTGCAGATCACAGACACCATTAGATTTCACATCTGAACCTCCATCAACAACATGGAAATTAGTTAAAGCTATAGGGGGCTTTACAGAAACACAGGGCAAACACAGGCTCCCCTGCCTGTTTTCTGCAGTTGCAACACGTGTGAGCACATGTGCACGTGTACACACACACACAGACACCATACATGCATACACTCATGAATACCCTCCCTCATTTAGGAAACTGCTAAAGTGCTACCTTGGACAGATGACACAACTTTGCTGAGCTGAGGAGCTATTCTTCTGAGAAATGGTCCTTCCCTGACCCCATCTAAGTCTTCCGCACGTTGTCAAGATGCTTAAATTTTAGGCAGAAATCCTGCCATGGACTAACAGGGCTGGTACTTCAAAGACATGGTTCTATTTATTTTGTAATATGTAAAAGAGCTATAGTAGGCATTGGATAGGAGTTAACAAGGCAACAGGACTTATTTTTTTAAACGAAGGTACAGAATAACAGATATTTTTTGAAGCTCTCTCAGTAAGGATTAAGTCATCTTTCAAGGGTAAATAAGGTTGACTTCATCATTCAAGAAGGATATTCAGTCAGGAGTTTGAAACCAGCCTGGCCAACATGGAGAAACCCTGTCTCCACTAAAAAGACAAAAATTAGCCGGGCTCAGTGGTGGGCACTGGTAATCCCAGCTGCTCAGGAGGCTGAGGCAGGAGAATCACTTAAGCCCGGGAGGCGGAGGCTGTAGTGAGCTGAGATTGTACCACTGCACTCCAGCCTGGGTGACAGAGTGAGACTCTGTCTCAAAAAATAAAAAAATAAAAAAATAAAAAACATGGATGTTCACCAAAACCATGTAGTCTTACAAGGCAAGAATCAGCTCTAAGATCCAGTCATGGCCTGTAATTTTTTGGTGTTGGATGGAAAAAACATTCAATCAAAGGATCACCTCTCTCAAGGTGGTTCCACCAGCTTTCTGCAATCTATAAACAGTCAAAATAGACACATTTCTGCAGGTGGTATCCCCAAAAAGCACAACAGTCATTATCTGAAACCATCCCCCCTCTGCAGGAGGACATCCTGCGTGAAAATACACAAGAGTTTCCTACAAACTGTATACAGAAAAGCTCCATCTGGCGCTAATCCCGGGCAGCTTTACCAACACAGCCCATTAATATTTCCGCAGTCACATCCCTTTGCTCTTAATTGGACTGTAGGTGGGTCTTGTGCTCTGCTAATGGGCTCTTCTGAACACAGCCCGGCTGCTCATTCGAAATAAGAACATTTAATCGCCAGGCTACTCTCCTCAAGCCTACCAGTAAGAGCCCTTCATCACGTCAGTGTTTGTGAACAAATAAAAATACAACCTCACTGTTATCTCTGTTGACAATGAGGGCTCCTGTCATTGTCCTCAAAGAGACACAGATAAGGGTACCCACCCAGGTTCCCTAAAAATCAATAACTGAACTGCAAAATACATCTCGCTCTACTGTTGATTTGCCTTCAGCAGTTAACTGGAAGAGATCGCGGTGAGGAGAGAGAAGGATGCCATCAGTGATGTTAAATTTCCCTTCATGTCTTATTAAATCAAAGGATCTTTCATAAACTTCCATACCTGAGTTGTTTAATGGTAGTATATTCTTAAATATCTATTGTTTATTTATTTTTGAGACAGAGAATTGCTCATTGAGTCCTATGTGCGTGGCATGTATTAAGGCCTTTCCAATACCTCTCAAAATATGTAAAGTTTTGTTTGTTTGAGACAAGGACGTGCTCTGTCACCTAGGCTGGAGTGCAGTGGCACAATCAAGGCTCCCTGCAGCCCACACCTCCTCAGGCTCAAGTGATCCTCCCTCCTCAGCCTCCTGAGTAGCTGGGACCACAGGTCTGCACCACCACACCCAGCTAATTTTTATTTTTATTTTGTAGAGATGGGGTCCCACTATATTGCCCAGGCTGGTCTCGAACTCCTAGACTCAAGCAATTCTCCCTCTCATCCTTCCAAAATGTTGGGATTACAGACATGAGCCACCATGCCCAGCTTTTTTTTTTCTTTTTTTCTTTTTTCTTTTTTTTTTGAGATGGAGTCTCGCTCTGTCACCAGGCTGGAGTGCAGTGACACAATCCTGGCTCACTACAACCTCCGCTTCCCAGGTTCAAGGAATTCTCCTGCCTCAGCCTCCCGAGCAGCTGGGATTAGCCGACATGTCCAGCTGATTTTTGTATTTTTTTAGTAGAGATGAAGTTTCACCATCTTGGCCAGGCTGATCTTGAACTCCTGACCTCAGGTGATTAGCCTGCCTCAGCCTCTCAAAGTGCTGGGATTAGAGGCATGAGCCACTGTGCCCGGCCCCAGCCTTCACTTTTGTTTTCTTTTTTTAAACTATGATATAAAGTTCCACTTTAACCTTCGTACATTAGAATAACACATTGAGGCTTCCGGCCATGTCTGTGTATATCTGTTTTTCCTGAATGACTTTGAGCTGGCCCCCCTTAGCTGGGCTCCTCTCCATCCTGCCCTTGTTCTGAAAGGCTCGGGGACAGAGCAGGCATCTTGGGCATGAGTGGCACCTCCTCTGAAGGAGAAAACCCAGATCCTACAAATAAATTGTGATGACACAGTCTGCTTCTTCTCAGGTCACCTTATGTATCCAGAGAATCTAACACCAGCACAGGGAGGAAAATAAAATTCCAGTGCAAAGTCCACTTTGTAGAGCAGAGAGCATGTCATCAACAGCCACAGGGTTTGTGAGTCTTACAAAAAGCCAGCTATGCTCCTGCCCTCTCAGTCCTGCTGAACAAAGCCCAGGTGCCACCTGTCAAGTCCTTCTCTTTTCAAGCCTACAAGAAGACCCTTCCTATTCTAACGGCACTTCCTTTTCACCCCTAGAGGATAAAAGGAGACTTTTCTTTTCCCCTAAGAAAGCCTTTTCCCCCCAGATGACAAAAAGTTCCCATAGGCCCCTACCCCTCCTGAGATACAAGAAACCCCAGCTCAAATGTAGAGGTCACTGCAGTACCGCCCAGCATGGGACCAGTCCTCAGGGTTGGAATGTGATTACCTCCAGCAATAAGTAGAAAAAGTTGCACAGAGCTGCAACTATCGGCTAAGAAAACGCAATGTGGTCACATCATTGATTCACTCACATAGCTGCTCGGTCATTACTCTTTGGGTCTTTTTCCTCCCTTATCACCATATCCCTAGCAAATATTTGAGAGCACACAATGGGTAGCCAAACATCACTGATTCCTTCAACCCACACTTACTACTTGACTCCTGTGTCAAGTCAAGGTGTGCAGCTCAGAGACGAGCCCAGCGAGGACCCGTTCACTGCCCTCAGGACACTTCAACCACAGCAGAGTCGCTGGCAAAAGAAAGGTCCTTTGCTTAACCCTCCAAATATCAACCAGTCTCAATTGTTCTCCAAGGTGTCACAGGACACAGGCTGGGACCTACCACATGTCCGATCCTGAGGTTGCATCATGTGTGCAGAAGACAAAGCCTTTAATTTAGGGGCAACTCTAGACCACCTCCTAGGGCCTGGGGTCCACTGTTAGGAGTTCTGGCATTGGGGAAAATAGCAGCTTTTGACTTCAAGGACACCTCTGGTGGACTTTCAAATTAATAGTAACTGATATTTAAATATTTGGCAATCTTCTACTCTTTTTGTTTTGTTTTGTTTTATTTGAGACAGGGTCTCACTCTCTTGCCCAGGCTGGAGTGCAGTGGTGCAATCTTGGCTCACTGCAACCTCAACCTCTTCAGGCTCACGTGATCCTCCAACCTCAGCTTCCCAAACAGCTAGGACTACAGGTGTGCACCACCACACTTGGCTGATTTTTGCATTTTTTGTAGAGACAGGTTTTCACAAAGTTGTCCAGGCTGGTCTCCAACTCCTGGGCTCAAGTGATCCTCCTGCCTCTGCTACCTAAAGCATTGGGATTACAGGCGTGAGCCACCATGCCCAGCCTGTAGTCAATTATATGTGCCCTGCCTTAGAAAAGGGACTGAGTTTTGGAGGCACACCTGGAACAAGGTACTTGAACTCCATGGAAGTCCACTGGGTTCTGTTGATCTTGCTTAAAATGTAGAGGCTAGAGATGGGGAGTGGTGCCTAATTTGTGATTTCAAACTTTAAAATATATAACTTTTGTTTCCTGAAAACTGAGAAATTTTACTAAAACTTGGCAAGAAAATAAAACTCTGCGGTTCTACCCTAGGTAGCTCTCCCATTTTCAACTCATCTTTTTTCCTAAGGCTTTAGTCACTCAGTGTCATGGTCATTCATCTTGTCCTAGCAGGGTGGCCTTAGGCATGTTACTCCACCAGCTTCAGTTTCTCCTTCTCTGCAAACTGCAGATAACAGCACTTACCTCATCGGGTTGTTGTGAAGATGAAATGAATTACACACATAAAGAGTTTACAGCGCTACCTGGCGCCTGGGAAAAGCAAAATGAATGTTAGTGGCTGTTCTTCTTGTTTCATGGAGTTGTTGGACAGCCATTTGTTTGGTAGATTAATAAAACACATTTCCAGGATATTAAAAAGACTTCTCCTGTTTAATATCCAATTTAGAAGAACTAGGGGGGAGTCAAGAAAAAAGCAGAGAAATAACGTTGCCAAAACTTAGGAGACGATAGCACCAACACGTGAGAAACTACTTAGGACATGATCTCTTTGCCATAATTTTCCTTTGGGAAAGTATTTTAAAAAGAAAGACTAGCTATTCACATTTTACAGGTGCAGATAACAATGGTTGCACTGCTCATAAAGTTTAAGGACAATAGGTTATATCCTAAGAAGCCTCTCTTTATGGGTAGCAGAGTGGTGCAGGGAAATTGTGCGCATCAGGGCAGAAATTAACCAGCGAAGAGCCACCGTGTGTTGGGTGCACGCAAGATGGATTAGCTGCATTATCTGCCTTCATTCTCTCCTTTTAGGAGATGGACATTATCCTCATCATATAGATGAAGAAGGAGGGAACCAGAGGTTACTTAATTGGACTCAGGATCACACACTATGTGGTAAACCTTGATTCACAGTCAGGTCAGCTGGACTCAAGACTACGATGATTTTGTAAATTTCCACCAATGTTGAAAAAACTGTGTTCAGTGGGTTCTGGGATGTAAAAGGGTATAACGCAGAGGGTTCCACAGTCAAATACAATAGGGGAACGCTGAGTAAAAGAAAGGTTAGCCAGGTTCTCTTCATTGCAGGTCTTTTCAGAGACTTCAGTATATAAACATACACTGTGATCCCACAGTGAGATATAGTGTGCAACATCTGTCAGAACACGGAAGCCCTTGTGTGTGTGTGTGCATGCGCGCGTTCCTATTTGTCATGGTCTACGGGTCTACAGAATACAGTTTGAAAAGCCCCATCCTCATACCATATCACATCCCTCATCATACTGATGGCATGTTCCTTACCCTCAGAACTGGATTTCATTGTTTTCCTCCACTTACTCACAATTTCCCTGTTTTTTCACTTTTTTTTTTTTTTTTTTTTTGAGACAGAGTCTTGCTCTGTCACCCAGGCTGCAGTGCAGTGGTATGATCTCAGCTCACTGCAACCTCCACCTCCTGGGTTCAAGCGATCCTCCGGCCTTAGCCTCCCAAGTAACTGGGATTACAGGCATGAGCCACCATGCCTAGCTAATTTTTGAATTTTTAGTAGAGACAGCATTTCACCATGTTGTCTAGGCTGGTCTCAAACTGCTGACCTCAACTGATCTAGCCACCTCAGACTCCCAAAGTGCTGGGCATGAGCCACTGTGCCCAGCCACCAATGCCATTCATTCATTCCTTCCAACAAATAGGTTATGCCAGTCATTGCATCAAGTACCAGGGACACAGGAAACGAAGGGGTCATGAACATCAGCTGACACTTATCAGATGCAACCAAGAACGTATTTTAGAGCCCTACTTCTTAGGGAGAATTACAAGAGAGATTAAAGAAGATTTTGTGGATGTTTATGATGGATACGCACAGGTTTTTCTGGCTGGATTCAATGGCTTTGTTCCTTTAAAGAGAACAAAAGACAAAGCTCAGAGCCCATGTTTGAATTAAACCCTAAGAAGGCTGATGGTCTGCCTTGTTCTCCATTCAGTGGACCTTGCCTTATTCTAAAAGGGCAGAGGGGATTGCCTGCAATTTTGAACCTGGCCTTCATCCAGTTGTCCAGACCACCCTATTACAGTTTAACTGCAGTCCATTATGTTACCTCCAATTCCTTTGATTCCTTTCCAATCCAAATTCCCCCTTCCCGGGGTAACTGTTGACGGTCTAGCCAGCATATTATCTAACAGCATATGGAATGTGGAATGGTATATCCTTACGAGGGCTGCACACATTCCTTTTCCAGGTTCCATTCTGAAACACATGTGCTATCAGTTAGTACAGGAGGCTGAAAAGGGACAAAGCTAAGCAAACGATGGGAAAGAGCTGAGAGAATTCCAAAGCAAGGCTCCTTCCACGGCTTAGCAATTGAGTGGGTACCATGGTACCTACTCAGCAATTTTTACATGTAAGAACAAATAAGATACATTGGTTTATTGCACTCAATTATCTTAGGCTATATTTTTCTTTTATAATTTTAAACATAATCAGTCCATTCAATGTGGCTCCAGAAATCAAAAGCTTTCTATGGCTCCGGCAGAGACTCCATGACTCAGGCAGTGACCCAACAATCCTTTGTTTCTCTCCATTGCAAAGCACTCAGGAGTTATTTTGGCAGCTACGCAGGAGTTTTGCCTCCACAATGAATGGTATGCCTGCTCTAGCATGCTGGGTGGAGATGAATTCCATTCTTTTTTCTTTTTTCTTTTTTTTTTTTTTTGAGACAAGGTCTCACTCTGTCACCAAGGCTAAGTGCAGTAGCACAATTATGGCTCAATGCAGCCCCGACCTCTTATGCTCAAGCAATCCTCTAGCCTCAACCTCCCATGTAGCTCAGACTACAGGCATGTGCCACTATGCCTAATTTTTTTTTTTTTTTTTTGTAGAGATGAGGTCTCATTATGTTGTCCAGGCTGGTCTCAAACTCCTGGATTCAAGTGATCCTCCCACTTTGGCCTCCCAAAGAGCTAGGATTACAAGCATGAGCCACCACGCCCAGCCAATCATTACGTCTTGATGGGAAGAAGGGCATGAAGGGAGTGAAGGGCCAAGCAGTGTGTACACGAAGACTGTTTCCACAGCGCCAGCCAAAACACTTGGCCAGGTTTGCTGGTGGGAAGCTTAACACAGGAAATAAGAGCAGTGACAGCCACATCTTTAAATGATTAATAACACCCACTATCAGTCCATCTCTGCTCACGAACACAAGTTTTATAACATGAGAGCTCTTGAGATGGAGCTCAGTCCGGAGCTAAGAGAAAAGGAGAATCAAGGAGAGTCAGTCAAGGTTTCCAAAAGGAGACTTGCCAAGAACTCTGAAAAATCTAAAAGCTGATCCAGTATTTTGGAAGAAATGCATCTATTTTCAGAATAGAGGACCGCAAGGAACCTTGCATGATGGCGGAATAAAATAAACTAAGACCTTTAGGAGAAATACTGACATGAAAGCTGCTGCATTGTAATTAAACAGCTACAGTCTAAAAAGCTGAGAGAACAAAAGAAATCAGAGTATAAGCAACTTTGCTAACTAGTGCCTGACAGGTAGCCGTCAATTTCTTGCTGTATGAATGAACAATAGATAAGAAGAATGTAAAATGCAAGTGAGCAAGAGGTGAGGACCTTCCAAATATATGACAGGAGAAGCAGACAGATACTAAGACAATTACATCAGCAAGAAGAGAAACATTACATTCCAAACTGTGAAAGACACGATGTCCCTTTGAAGAATACCAACAGAGAACAGGCAGCGAAAGGGGACACTTGGCTTCAGGGCTACCGACTAAAGCTGAGTTATTTTTATCATTTGGAAGATGCTGCTGCCGTTGAAAGTATTACTTCTCATGCACTTACGTGATGTGTATCTGGCCTTCCCTGACACTTTCCATGGCTTCAGAGAAGAACTCCTGCCCCAGACAGATAGCTGCCTGCAAGTCACTCACACTTACCAGGCAACCAGGCAGTCACCTTTAAAAACCATGCTTAAGCATCTGGGGTTGTAAAGAGATTCACAAGTACAGGGTTTCTCATTGTTCTGTGATATTGTTCAGGAACCCCTATTGTTGGTAAGAGTAGCCTGTTGGGTTTCTTATAGTAGTGTCTAGGTTTGGGGCAAAACGATGAACTACTTAAAGTCCTAAAGATTCCCCAAGTGTCCAGTGCCACTGCGTGTTGCATAATAGTAGGAACAGAACATGTACACAACCATGTACAAAGGTGTGAATTATTGGTGATTTGGGAAAGCCAGAACCTGCAGTCATCTTCTATGATGACTGATTTCCAAGTTGGTTGCTGTGGGTATTAATAGTAGAAAGGACATTTTGTTAAAATGTTCTCATTGACACCATTTGTTAATGCCTGAAGAGTGATCAAATAGCATGGATATTTTTTGATACAACAAAAAAATGTCTTTTTCTTGGACATTTACCAGTTGGTGAGTCAGGAAATGTTAATAAAAGACTAAATCAACCAGAATTTGAATACAACTCTCTCTTTTCTTTTTTAACTCTGTCATCAATAGTAAGATCATTGGTACCACAGACACTCAATCCCAGCATGGTTTCCCTTGTTGACCATTTTCTCTCATTGCTCTATTTCCTCTCCTAGGCGGTCTCTTTCTCTTTCCTAATGAGATGTTGATGACTTCTAAACATGTTATGCCAGGCTGAGGTCTCTGCTGAGCCCCAGAACTGTATTCCCAGCTGCTTAATGGATGACCCCTGGGCTCCACAAAGATGTCATGTCCTGACACAAGTATGGTCCCATGAAACCTCCACCTAACCCCATCTGCTTCTCATGCTAGAGTGACATCGCCATTCATCCAAGTAGATGCTGTAATCCTACATGTAAGATGTAGCAGTTACAGAAACCTAACAAAGCTAACTAAGTCCATCTTGCTTCTAACCTCTCAAGCTGACTGCCTTTGCTCATTCCCACAAATAAGCCAAGATAACCATGGGGGGAATTTAGTTTACAGTTTAAAGCAAGGATGATAATAGTCCCTTCCCAAAACTCACCACTGAGGAAGTAAAAAGGGCACAGACACAAGTAACAATGCAATATTCAATGTAACACCCTCAGACTCCTGCTACTGCTCAGATGTCTGTGGTCACCTGTCACCACAACCCTCTCCTTGTTCCCCTTTCCCAAATATAAAAAGAAGCTTGAGATTCATGTCTTTTAAGATGGTTCTTTAGGAGACCAGTCCACCATCTTCTTGGTTCGCTGGCTCTCCAAATAAAGTCATTTTCCTTACCCCAACTCCTTGTCTCTTGACTTACTGGCTGTTGTGCAGTGAGCAGTATAGGCTTTTAACCTGGCTACAGTATCTCCCCAATTTTGTGCTCTCCTCTCCATCACCAATGTTTCCGCTTTCATATTTAACTTTATGTTATAAACACATGTCACACTAAATGTGTTCCAGTCGAGGCTCAAAGAACTTTGAGACCTTCATCATCTTTTGCGTGCATCATCAAGGACCTTCTAATCAGGCTCCCTCACCTCCCATCTGTTCTTTACATGGCAGTCAAAGTAGCTTTGTCAAAAAATGCAATCCCATCACAGTACCCTGGGCTCTGAATTTTGAATACTCCTCATTTTCCATACTACTTAGCATAGCCCGTAAGGACCTTCATTACCTGCCAGTCATCTGCCCTTTGTGACTCAGCTCTCTTCCCAGGTCCTATGCAGTCACCCTAAACTACGCATCTGCTCTTGTAGAGGCTACATAGCTTTGCAATTGCTTTTCCTTCTGCCTAGGAAGTCTTTCTCCACCTGGAACTTTTACCATCATCAGCCATGTATAAGGAAGTTTTCTTTACAGAAGACTTCCCCAAACCTCCAAGAAGAACTGTCTGGAGGGCCTTGAAGGCAAAAATAAAACCCCAAGGTCAGGTGTGGTGGCTCATGCCTGTAATCTCCGCACTTAAAGGTGGGAGGACCACTTGAGGCCAGGAGTTCAAGACCAGCCTGGGCAACATAACAAGAAATAAAAAAAACTAGTTGGATGTGGTGGTACAATGCTGTCAGCCCCAGTTACTTGGGAGGCTGAGACAGGAAGATTGCTTGAGTCCAGGAGGTATGAATGCCCCATGCATTCATAATAATGAGACACTATCTCTATCTAAAAAAATTTTTAAGTAAAAAATGTAAAAAAAAATTAAATAAAGTCCCAAGCAGATCTAAAACAAAATGTCAAGTGAAAACATATGATACAGTTGATTCAGTAGAATGAAGGACAGTTGCAAGACTTTTCTTAACTACTATGGTCAGGCAAAAAAAAAAAAAAAAAAAAAACCTAATATGGAATTGGAAATGATGAAGCAATGACAATCTGAAACACTTTTCCGTGCAAAAAAAAAAAAAAGTGGAGGAATCACACAGCTGTAGTCTTAGCAGCTGTTGAGTCAACCAACTTGGGTAAGTAGGCGTGGAAATCAGAGAATGCTGATTTATGCTAATTTACTTATATTTGGTCTGAATACTCTCTATTTTTCATTTCTAAAACTCCTGTCAGCATCATTTCTGGTTCCATCCATTTTCAGAAAGTTTCATACAGCATTTCTTTCCAATGGTTTTTTTTCTGCTTTTTCAGATTATGATGAAAAAGAATATGAAGATCCAAGTGAAACTGTAGGCCACATTCAGAAAACCACACATATGCAAATTTGAATCCTATTAAGTCAAACACAAGTGTTAGATGTCTTAATACAAAGATGCCCAACACATGACCTTGAATTCAAGGACTCAGGGATTTGGAAGGCAGACTCACAGCCAACAGCCTTCAACGTCCAACAGGAACTTCGAATGTAGTCTGTCCAAAACCCAACTTGAGTTTGTTCTTCAAGCTTAATCCCACCTCAGACCCCCTCCCCGTTCTCTGTAAATGACATCAGGAATCCTCCAACTGCCGAGGGCACAAACCTTGTTTCTAATCATTCTTGACTCCCTGCTTTTCTTTACAGTCCTTCCCAGTCAGACCATTAGCAAATCCCATCAACTCTGTGAACTGGGATCTGATTCTCACCTCTCATGGCCATCACCTAACCATGGCCTGTTGTCACTAAGTTGTCCAGGGGCCTCCTCACGGGCCTCTCCACTTCCAGGCTTGCCCCATCCCCCTACAGACTGCTTTAACTAAGCATACAAGTCTTTAAAATCTGCCAATGGAGGCCAGGTGTGGTGGCTCATGCCTGGAATCCCAGCACTTAGGGAGGTCGAGGTAGGAGGATCACTTGAAGCCAGGAGTTTGAAATCAGCCTGGGCATCAAAGCAAGATCCTGTCTCTAAAAAAAATATTTAAACATTAACTGGGCTTAGTGGTGTGCACTGTAGTCCCAGCTACTAGGAAGGCTGATATGGGAGGATCGCTGGAGCCCAGGAGTTTGAGGCTGCAGCGAGCTATGATTGAGCCACTGCACTCCAGCCTGGGTGACAGAGCAAGACCCCATTCCTAGAAAAATAAAAAGCCAATGAATTCCCCTCTTACTCAGAGTCAAAATTCAAGTCTTTACCACAGCCTATAAGACCCTACATGACCTTGACCTTGACTATGTCCCACCCCCAGCCCACCCTCATATGGTCCCTCAGTCCCATGTAGCCATCCTGCCATCCCACCTAAGGCCTTGGTCTTAACTGTCTAACTTGTCTTATTTCCTCTGCCTTCTGGGCTCTTCCACTAGACAGATATCCACATGGCCACCTCCTCCCTCACTGCTTCCTGGTGTCTGCTCAAATTGTCCTTTCATCCAGAAGGCCGTCTCTTTCAAGTATCCTGTGTTGATTTCCCTTACACTGTCTTATTTTTTTTTTTCAGAGTGCTTATACCCCATGCCATCTATTTATTTGTCTGTCACCTGCCTCTTTTCTCTGAAATGCTGGCACTAAGAAGGCAGGTACTTTGTGTGTTCCCTGTTTTTCCAGACCTACACAGCAGTGCCTAATATGACCTTAAGAAATATACACTGAATAAATAAGAATAAAAGAGAAGCACAGCATGGACATAGAAAACATAATGCCAAATTAAAGGTAATTCACTCATAAAAGAGCAACACATTAGGGAGTGGATACAGATGCACCTGACAGCAGTAACTTAACCTAAGCAAGCCCTGAGAATGATTCCATGATCAAGAAGAATGTACTTTCAGAGTTCTGAGCTAAGGAATCCAGGAGTGGCCAACTCAGGGATTCACTCCTTATCCATGATGGATATCCGAACCCCTGGCCTGTCTCCTGAAACGCAGGTCATACAGGGCATCAAGGCCCTTTGTTTTGGGTTAAATGGAGGTTGCTAGGTGGAGAGTGCTAAGTGAAAATGCTATATAAACTGTAAGCTTTTTACAAATGATAGTGGTTCTCCTGTCCAACCTGCCACCACTGGACCGTCCCTGTACGTAAGTTCCCCCGATAAACCCTATGTCTCGTTTGCTGTCTCTCAGTCTTTTCTTTTCTTTTCTTTCTTTGAGATGGAGTCTTAATCTGTTTCAGTCCCCTCCCCTCCCCTCTCCTCTTTTTTCTTTTCAAGATGGAGTCTTAATCTGTTACCTAGGCTGGACTGCAGTGGTGTGATCTTGGCTCACCACAGCCTCCGCCTCCCCAGTTCAAGCGATTCTCCTGCCTCAGTCTCCCAAATAACTGGAATTACAGGTGAGCGCCACCACGTTCAGCTAAGTTTTGTATTTTTAGTAGAGACGGGGTTTCACCATGTTGGCCAGGCTGGTCTCAAACTCCTGACCTCAGATGATCTGCCTGCCTTGGCCTCCCAAAGTGCTGGGATTACAGACGTGAGCCACTGTGCCTGGCCAACCTGTTCTAAAAAATAAAGTCTACTTATAAGAAAAGATTAATTGTAGAACTTCTGTTGCCTTTTTTTTTTTTTTTTTTTTTTTTTAATAAACATTTTTGCAAGAAAAGTCCTTCTTGGAATCCAGAAAAGGGAAAATCACTTTAAGATGAAGTGATCTGGGGATGAAGCTACAGTGTCAGCAGGTGGAGATGGCTGGGGTTTGAGGAATGGTGAGGAGGGAAGATCTGTTTGGGAATGGAAGTTAGAAGGTGCCTGGAGCACTGAGCGCTATGCTGTGCGTGGCACTATGGTGATGTGGAGAAGGCTGCAATTAAATTTCAGTTTTCCAGATACAGAAAACCTTAGGCTTGAAGTCACGCAATATGCTTTATAATCAATTTATATTTGAAAAGAGATGTGAAAATTTATCTTCCTTCATATTAAATGCTTTGGATAATTTTCTCGGCATTTTTAGGGCTTTTTTGGTGTTTTTAACACCTCAGTATTTATTGCATGATGAAATGTCATTGATACAAAAATAATGACCTGGGTCTAACTTGAAGATGCCAAGACTAAAGAGAAATGTGAGAGCAGGGGGCACTTATCTGCCCCAGTTGCACTGAATTTTGTTGTCTGAGATTGCCAGGTCCAAAAGTAGCACTAGGAATGCAGACCTGGCCAGGCGCGGGGGCTCACGCCTGTAATCCCAGCACTTTGGGAGGCTGAGGCGGGCAGATCACTTGAGGTCAAGAGTTCAAGACAGGCTTGCCCAACATGGTGAAACCTCGTCTCTACTAAAAATACAAAAATTAGCCGGGCATGGTGGCGGGTGCCTGTAATCCCAGCTATTTGGGAGGCTGAGGCACGAGAATTGCTTGAACCCGGGAGGCAGAGGTTGCAGTGAGCTGAGATCATACCACCGCACTCCAGCCTGGGCAACAGAGTGAAACTCTGTCTCAATAAACAAACAAACAGATGAATTCACTTGAGGTGAGGGGTTCAAGACCAGCCTGGCCAATATGGTGAAACCCCGTCTCTACTAAAAATACAAAATTAGCGGGGTGCGGTGGTGCCTGCCTCTAGTCCCAGCTACTTGGGAGGCTGAGGCAGGAGAATTGCTTGAACTTGGGAGGTGGAGGCTGTAGTGAGTCAAGATCGTGCCACTGCACTCCAGCCTGGGTGACAGAGTGAGACTCTATCTAAAAAAAATAAAAGAATGTAGACGCCACCCAAAATGCACAGAACAGCCTAAGGAAACTATGCAGGAAACGCAGAGAGAGGGGCCTTCACAGTAGAAACAGAGGCAGGATGTATTTACACTACTCTTAATTCAAGATGATCCTGCCAAAGACAAGAACAGAAGGAATCTGGAACACATGTGACAAGCAAATTGAGGGGTGTGGAAGAGGAGAAGGAAAATGGACCAAAAGATCTGAACAGACTCAGGGGGCCATGTGGCTACTTTTCTAATAATTAGCATTTAACTTAAAAAAAAAAATCAGAAATAGTTCTCCCAAAAGGAAACTGACCAAGCAGTGATCTCTTTGCACTGTGGGACAGATTCATTTTGTTATCAATTTAAGAGATTTTGAATGCAAAACTCGTAACTCATATTGTCTCTAGGAGTCTCTGCAGATGCCCAATGAGGAAGGTGAGTAACTGGTAAAGCATCTCTCTGTACGTAGTTTGAGTGTTTCAGTGTTTGAGCAGAAGCTTGGTGACTACCCCTACGGCCACAGAAAAACCGTAAGAAGATCGGAAGCACCAGTGAAGCTGTATCTCTTGCATCTGGAATTGAACAAGCAGTAAAGAATCTAGGAGAAAAGTTGTTGCTGGACTTGGAGCTTGCACAGGTTCTGGGGGACCAAAGCGAAGGAAAACAGAGGCAGTTTGGTCAGAGAGAGAAGTCTAAGTGGGAGGGAGCACCACACCGGTTACATTTCATTAGTTCACAGGGCAGGCTGAACCCACAGAGGAAGCACCAGGGCTGTAAGGATCCCTCCAGCACCCACCGCCTTCATAAAATTGTAGTTTATTCATAAGCATAAAAGTGACTATTGAAAAGGAAAAATCTAGACTGAGTGCGGTGGCTCACGCCTGTAATCCCAGTACTTTGGGAGGCCGAGGTGAGAAGACAGCATTAACTCAGGAGTTTGAAACCAGCCTGAGCAACATAGGGAGATTCTGTCTCTACAAAAAAATTAAAAAATTAGCCAGGTGTGGTGGTGCATGCCTATGGTTTCAGCTACTTGGGAGGCTGAGGTGGGAGGATTGTTTGAGCCAGGGAGGTCAAGGCTGCAGTGAGCTGTGATCACAGCCTGGGCAACAGAGCAAGACCCTGTTTCCAGAAAAAAAGGAAAGAGCTCACATGTCAAAGGCACTTATGTTGCCATGAGAAAGCCACAGGATTGTGTGATATTTGGTGTAATTTGATGGATGGGTTCTGTATGGACAAAGCAAGAGTCCAGGGAATTTTAGAGGGAGAGAGTGATTCAAGTCAGGTCAAACCTACAGTTGGTTATTAGGCTCAAAATAATCTAAAGAACCTGGATTTTAGAGCCTGGTCCCAAAATCCAGCCATGAGCAATTGTAAAAAACTCGGTCAACTTCTCTAAAAGCCAGTAAGATAGCTTCATCATTTTCCATTTTTAAGAGCCAGATGGCATTAGTGTTATTATGTATAGTATTTACAATTTGTAACATTTTTGCAACTCTGTGCTAGGTGTTTTAAGGTCATTATCTCTAATATTCATTCTGACCCTGCGAGGACCCCTAGAAGCCAGAATTCAGGACAGTTGAATTCTGAAAGTTGAGAGAAGAGTGCCAAACTCATGCATTAATTCCTGAGCCCAAGCTCTGTCCATTCTGACAAGTTGCCCAATACATGAATTCCCTTCATGATTTTCTCCCAGCTTCTTTTCCTGTGGGACATGTTCTTGCTATTTCTTTTCTTTTCTTTTCTTTTTTTTTGAGATAGAGTCTTCCTCTGTCGCCCAGGCTGGAGTGCAGTGGTGTGATCTTGGCTCACCACGGCTTCTGCCTTCCGGGTTCAAGCGATTCTCCTATCTCAGTCTCCTGAGTAGCTGAGACTATAGACAGGTACCACCATGCCCAGCTAATTTTTGATATTTAATAGAGACAGGGTTTCGCCATGTTGACCAGGCTGGTCTCAAATTCCTGACCTCAGGTGATCCGCCCACCTTGGCCTCCCAAAGTGCTGGGATGACAGATGTGAGCCACTGCACCCGGCTCGCTGTTCTTTTTTCTAGCACTCTGATTAAGTCTGAACCTTTAACTTTTATTATCCTCTGCCTTAAGACAAGAACTAATGAGGCTGTCCATGCCGGCAATTCTCAAGCCCATCAGACACAAGGCCTCTTTTTATATCCTGAGATATAATTATTTAAAAACTTGCTTAGTCACATACATTTGTAAAAAATCAATACAATATCCTATTATATAAAGGAGAAAAAAAGAAAGAAAAATTTATGAACAAATAAGGAACATTTCAATATACAAATGCTCAGGTACAGTGACATCAGGAGCTACCTCTAAGTAGTATCAGTGTGAATTCAATAGTTATACATGCATACTGATATGAGCTGAGACATTACCATGTAGTAAAGTTCTAAACAAAACAAAGAACAATATCCTCTCAACTGAAAAGGTAACTGCATTCCTGAAAAATTTAGCATATATTTAATTTCTGTTTATATAAAAAATATTTTTAGCCCTTTTCCCCCCACTAGCACCGCTGGGCCTGTAGGTCTCTGTCGAGCCGCGGACACGGGTCTCTGTTCCGCAGGATGGGGTTTGTTAAAGTTGTTAAGAATAAGGCCTACTTTAAGAGATACCAAGTGAAATTTAGGAGACGACGAGAGGGTAAAACTGATTACTATGCTCGGAAACGCTTGGTGATATAGGATAAAAATAAATACAACACACCCAAATACAGGATGATAGTTCGTGTAACAAACAGAGATATCATTTGTCAGATTGCTTATGCCCGTATAGAGGGGGATATGATAGTCTGCGCAGCATATGCACACGAACTGCCAAAATATGGTGTGAAGGTTGGCCTGACAAATTATGCTGCTGCATATTGTACTGGCCTGCTGCTGGCCCGCAGCCTTCTCAATAGGTTTGGCATGGACAAGATCTATGAAGGCCAAGTGGAGTTGACTGGCGATGAATAAAAGGTGGAAAGCATTGACGGTCAGCCAGGTGCCTTTACCTGCTATTTGGATGCAGGCCTTGCCAGAACTACCACTGGCAATAAAGTTTTTGGCGCCTGAAGGAAGCTGTGGATGGAGGCTTGTCTATCCCTCACAGTATCAAACAATTCCCTGGTTATGATTCTGAAAGCAAGGAATTTAATGCAGAAGTACACCGGAAGCAATCATGGGCCAGAATGTTGCACATTACATGTGCTACTTAATGGAAGAAGATGAAGATGCTTACAAGAAACAGTTCTCTCAACACATAAAGAACAGTGTAACTCCAGACATGATGGAGGAGATGTATAAGAAAGCTCATGCTGCTATACGAGAGAATCCAGTCTATGAAAAGAAGCCCAAGAAAGAAGTTAAAAAGAAGAGGTGGAACCGTCCCAAAATGTCTCTTGCTCAGAAGAAGGATCGGGTAGCTCAAAAGAAGGCAAGCTTCCTCAGAGCTCAGGAGCGGGCTGCTGAGAGCTAAACCAAATAATTTTCTATGATGATTTTTCAGATATAGGCAATAAACTTACAGACAGAAAAAAAAATATTTTAGAGTCCAGTAATATAAACACTTTTCACCCCAAAATGTCAGGCCAGATGTTCTAAAGTCACAGTCACAAGTGACACTTCTTCACAGTATGAGACTATCCTACGCCTTGCAAGGTATCTAGTATCCCTGGCCTTTGTCCTGTTTCATGTACATTTCACTTTTTTCCCATACTAGCTTCTCTCAGTTACAGTTCTTGATGTGATTGTCCACTCAGACATCTGCCTCTTTTAACAGGGAGTCATTTAAAGACTCCAGTTTCTCTCTTTCTTTAAATTTCTAAATTTTTTATTTTTGAGACAGTCTTGTTCTGTTGACCAGGCTGGAATGCAGTGGCAAGATCTCAGCTCACTGCAACCTCTACTTCCCAGCTTCAAGCGATTCTCCTGCCTCAGCCTCCTGAGTAGCTGGGATTACAGGCATGCACCACTACGCCCTGGTAATTTTTATATTTTTAGTAGAGACAGGGTTTTACCATCTAGGCCAGTATGATCTCGAACTCCTGACCTGACCTCAGGTGATCCACCTGCCTTGGCCTCCCAAAGTGCTGGGATTACAGGCATGAGACACTGCCCCCAGCCTAAAGACTGCAGTTTCTTTATGATCATTGGAATGGGGACTGAGCAACTGGCACCTTCCCTGTCTGTCCATCAAGGGGCATGTGTTGGATGTGTGTGGATGCTACTTCCATTAGGTAAATTCATGGTAGTTACTTATGTCACACTCTGGAGGAAACAGACCACTGAGTATGCATTTAGTAAACATAAATTTAGTCAGCGGATCTGTTTCCTTAACAGAATATGGCTCTGCTGCACTGTATCCTTCAACCAACTGCTCCAATTATTGTGACAAACAAAAGTAGCCCCATAAATTTTCACAATACGCCATAGTGGGTGGTCCTTTTGCCTGGTTTTAGCTGTAGACACATATTCCTCCTTACTTTATATGTTTCTCCCCACTCTTGTTTTATTCCTAGACAGCTAATAAGACTTGAATATCAAATTCTTTCGCATTTTGAAAATCCCAGTGTATTACAGTCTCATGTCCTTCTGTGGTTGGTATCAAGTAAGTGAGAGTTGGAATACTCAGGTTTTGACAGCGACAGAGACCATCCTCCTGTAGCTGCCGCTTACTTGGTGCTGAAGATCACAGCTGATAAGATTATAAAACTACACACGTGTAGAGTGCTTATTTTTAGATGTTAGCAATTTCTTCTTTTGCACATAATCTGTATTTAGACCCAATTAGCAAGCTTTCTCTCTATCCTTCTCTGCGAAGGCCAAACACTACCCAGTGAGGGTATATAAAAAATGAAAGAAAGAAAAACTACCAAAGGTGACCCGAAGTAATAAATCCAAGATTTTAAAAGAAGAAAAGGGCCTCCATGTTTTTAAGACTCAAAATGGTCACAGGAAAATGATACATGTTGGGTTACATTTTCTACGTTTGAGTAAGTTATGAGGTAACCTACCTCGAAAGGCTCAATGAGAAGAAACTCCAACTTTAATTATTTTTCTTTTTTTTTGAGACGGAGTCTCGGCTCTGCCAGGCCTGGGGTGGAAGTGGCAAGCCTGGGCCCGGATCCCTCAAGCTCAGCTGCAAGCTCGCCGCCTCCCAGGTTCACGCCATTCTCCTGGCCTCAGCCTCCGGTAGCTGGGGCTACAGCGCCCGCACCACGCGCGGCTAGTTTTTTTGTATTCTTTTTAGTAGAGACGCGGGTTGTCCACGCGTGTTAGCCAGGATGGTCTCCATCTCCTGCCTCGTGATCTGCCCGTGCTCGGCGTCCCAAAAGGTGCTGGGAATACACGCATTTTGTTTTTGTTTTTTTTTTTTTTTGTTTTGTTTTTTTTTTTTTTTTTTTTTTTTGTTTTTTTTTGAGCATTTTTTTTTTTTTTTTTTTTTTGTTGAGCCAGCCGAGAGCGCCCTGGCCTTTTTTTTTTCTTCCTCAAGCCTGTAATAGCCCAGCACTTTGGAGGCGCGAGACGGGCGGTCAACGAGGTGTCAGGAGATGGAGACCATCTTGGCTAACACAGTAGAAAAAACCCCGTCCTCCTACCTAAAAAATAGAGCGAAAAAACTAGCGGGCGACGGTGCGCCAGGGCCGCCCTGTCAAGTACCAGCATAACGTCGGGAGGCTGAGCGCAGGAGAATGCGCGTAAAGAGGACCCGGAGGCCGGAGCTTTCAGTGAGCAGCGATCGCGTCACTGCACTTCCAGCCTGGAAGAGCGAGACTTCCGTTCTGAAAAAAAAAAAAAAAAAAAAAAAAAAAAGGGAAGGGTCCCATAATCCGTGAGCAGGGTTTACCAAAATATATAGGCCGGAGTACGAGTGGGCTCAAGGCCTGTAAAAAATCCCAGCACTTTTGGGAGGCCGAACGAAGGTGCGGATCACGAAGGTCAAGGAGATCGACGGACGCGATTCCCTGGCTTTAAACCAGGGTGGAAACCGCTGTTCCTTTCGTGACCTAAAAACTCATACAAAACACTAGCCCGGCGGGTGTCGGCTCGGCGGCGCGCCTGTAGTCCACCTGCTCGGGAAGGCTGAGGGCAGCCCGGAAAGAAGGCATCGCGCGTGAAAACCCGGGGAGGCCGGAGGCTTTTAGCAAGTGAGCTGAGACTTCCGGGGGCCCCACTGCACTGCCCAGCCCGCTGGCCGCAGAAGCGACGACTGGCCGTGCTCAAGAAAAAAAAAAAAAAGAAACTCAACTTTTAATGTGATGTATCCATTAGTTGTTCAATAGATATCCAGGGAGTCTGTGCTTTATACAAGGTTCTGTGCAATGTACAAAGCCAGAACTCCCAACTTAGGTGCATTGGAATCACCTGGAGGCCCCCTTGTTAAAATGTGGAACCTGGCCGGGCCTAGTGATTCACTTCTGTAATTCCAGCACTTTGGGAGGCCTAGGCAGGAGGACGGCTTGAGAGGCCAGGAGTTTGAGACCAACCAAACTGGGGAACATAGAGAGACTTCTCTACAAAAAAAACTTAAAAATTAACTGGGTTTGATGATGTGCACCTGTAAAGTCAACTACTCAGGAGGCTGAGGAGAGAGGATCGCTTGAGCCCAGGAGGTCAAGGCTGCAGTGAGCAATGATTGTGCTGCTGTACTCCAGCCTAGGCAACAGAGCAAGACCCTGTCTCCAAAAAGAAAAAAAGAAAAAAAATGTGAATTCTGATCGCACATATCAGTTGGGGGCTGACAGCCTGTTTCTGAGCAATCTCCCAGGTGACGCCCTTACTGCTGGCCAGCAAAGGACATTTTGAGTACTAAGGCACATTAGGGAATAAAATAATTAAACATGGAAACTGCCTTCAAAGAACTTACAATTTGCATAAGGAGATACATTTTTTTCCAAACCAAACAGAAGAGCCATGTGCCGTAAAAGTGATGCAACAGGTCAAATGATTAATTACTCGTGGCTCAGGAGTGGTAGCACGTCTGGGATGAAGAAGGTGGCATTTAGGTTGAGTTCCTAGTGAAGGAAGGATTGGTAGCAATAGGGAGGTACAGAAGGGACAGGATGTCTAGCAGAGGGACCAGTGTCAACAAAAAGACCCTTAACCCTCAGGTGAAGAGGGAGAAGTTCCACCGGGAGGGAATGCCTGCTGGAGGTGTGGATAAAATGGTGAAACAGGGGCCTGAGAAATTGGCCTGAGAACATCTGGGGAAGCACCCAGGACACGAGTCAAGAAGTCTAGAACTGAGCTTTATTACAACTGTCCTCAGAGCAGTGGGAGAAACAAAGGGGCGGAGGAAAGGAAATAGAGGCTGAAAGACCAGTCAAGAGGCTCCTGAAATAGTCTAGAAGAAATAAATCCTCAAATAGACACAGTCATAAATCTTTGATAAGAAACGAAAATGCTGAACTATTTATATCTGAGTTTCCCATATTGGATCTTACTTGAATAATGACCCATCTTTTCCTCATTTGACAAGCAGTTACCAGCATTTCTTTAAGGGTTAGAGCAAGACAGATCTATTAATTAAAAGTTGTAAGATGATGTTCTTAGAATGCTCACTCCTGGATTATGCTGGAAATAACTAAGAGATGCTATAATTATTTTAAGAGACTTAAGATGTAAGTTCTCTGTTAACAAATAGTGTCCCACCTAACACAAAGTACTCAGTGATCTTTCATTCTCAGAAGAGGAGGTCTTAGCTTCACTGACCATATTTCCCCTTACTTCAATGCCCAATACTATGTCGGTTTTAGGTCATCCCAGAAGAGATATATTTCTAGTATTTCCAGAGAAAAGCATCTGGTTTTAAAATACAGTAAGAGGGGCTGCCTCCAAAATAGTAGTTTACAGAGTGGGAGAATGCAAGGTGTTCCACAGTAGAAAATACTGTCATTTTAAATTCTCCAATTTCCAGATTTTCAGGCAGGGTATGTGTGATTTGACACCCTGGCAATGTGGACAGTGTCCGAATTGCACTTGCCTTTCAGGTCTTAGAGTTTCAGACCCCTGACTCCTTTCCTGTCCCTGTAGGAGACATCAGAAGTCTCTGAAGTATACGGAAAACTAAAAGGAGATCTTAAAGTTTCCATGTTTCTTTCTAAATCCTAATTAAATGAAAACTCTTCTAAGGAAAAAGCTTGCTCTGAAGCAGTTGGTTGAAGTGTACAGTGCAGCAGAACCATGTACTGTTAAGGAAACAGATCCACTGACTACATTTGTGTTTACTAAATGCATACACAGTGGTCTATTTCCAACTCAACGTGAACTTAGGTAACTGCCATTAACTTGCCTAATGAAGGTAGCATCCACACACATCAAACACATGGCCCTCGATGGACAGACAGGGAAGGTGCCAGTTGTTCAATCCCTGTCTTGATGATCATAAAGAAACTGAAGACTGTAAACCACTGCCTGTTAAAAGAATTAGATGTCTGGGTAGGCAATCACATCAATAATTTAAACTGTGAGAAGTTAGTAGGGAAAAAGAGTGAAATGTACATGAAATGGCACCAAACTGCCTGAACCAAGGAGGCAAAGGTGGAGCCCCAAGGCGGTCAGTCCACCCCATGTGGAAAGGAACTATTTCAAAGACATCGGTCGGAGACCTTCATGCCAGGACACCAGCAAGCTGGCAAAACAGATCTTGCAAAGGGTTTCTGCACTCCGTCTGTGAGCTTCATTAACAGGCACTCGGGACTGAGAACCTTCCTGTCAGCTGTGGCAGGTAAATAGCCAATAGAGAGAAGCTATTAATTTAAGACACACCATTGATAATGAAGTCTACCTTAAGAACAGACAACAAGGGGCTTCAGATGCTGAAGCACAGACACAAGACATCCTGGAACTCCAAGTCCAAAGGGCAATGCTCAGGGCACAGATCAATGAAAGCTTTTAAGCTGAGCCACTCTCAAGCTGATGGCTGCCATGCCCAACAGCCATCCCTGGTTACAAGCTAGAGGAAAAGTCCCTGAGTATATCTGTTGTTTCCTGGGTGTAAAGATGCTAAATGCCAGGTGCTTTCCTCTAGAGTGGAAGGTATAGGGGTGGGGCAGTGCCTGCAGAAGCAGCAAGGTCAAGAGAGTTCATCTGGTTATTGTCATTAAAAAAGACGTCCCAGCCAGGCATGGTGGCTCACGCCTATAATCCCAGCACTTTGGGAGGCCGACGATGGCGGATCCCTTGAGGTCAGGAGCTCAAGACCAGGCTGGCCAATGTGGTGAAATCCTGTCTCTACTAAAAACAAAACCAAACAACAACAAAAAATTAGCCAGGCGTGTTGGCGCATGCCTATAATCCCAGCTACTTGGGAGGCTGAGGCAAGAGAACTGCTTGAATCCGGGAGGCAGAGGTTGCAGCGAGCCAAGATCATGCCACCGCGCTCCAGCCTGGGTGACAGAGGGAGACTCTGTCTCAGAAACAAAACAAAAACAAAAAACAACTTTCTGAGCATGCATTTTGGGTGCATTTTGAAGTGCAGCTTGCAGCATGTAGAAGTTGGGCTTCTGGTTCACAGAGTGCTGCAACTAAAGTATTAGATGTCTGCATATTTCCAGATATACTTAGATCATATTTTAGGCCACCTTTCTTCTTTTTTTTCCTAATCCAGGACGTGCTCAGTATTCCCTCTCCACTCACACTGAAGAACTTCAAGTAGCGGCTACACTTTGCAGTGCCTCCCACTCAGGCTGCAATATCCTAAGCATTTATCTTCAATCGCTGGGAACTCTTGAAACAGCCCACATCAATCATGACTCAGCAGTTTTTCCTTACCATGAAAACAGCAGAGCAATGGGTTTCTCCATTTTTGGAGTTAATACATTAGCTATAAATGTAATTCCATAGTAGATATGCAACAACAAAAAAAACCTCTGGGGCAAATTGTGCCGCTTTTCAGAGGGTAACAGGAGATGTTTGACTCAAGATGGAATGTAAGAACCCTCATGACCTCCCTCTCCTTCTCTTTAACCTGTTCATGGTTATGCAGAATAAACCCCTAATACTTTTGATGAGTGAGGCAAATGGCCTTCCTGTAGAGGCAGAATCATAAGAATTTTCAAGAAAGTTTGTGTGGCCAGCCTGAAGTTCCAGGGAAGAGGAATGGGTATTTGGACTAGAGAAATACGTGGTTAATTCTGAGCTCTAAGTGATTGGTCCACATTGGACTACTTCAGTTCCTGGGTCGATGTTTCGGAGTTTCCATCAGTTAAACAATGTCCACAGTAAACTGCCATGACCACTTAACCTTAACTGCAAACTACATCCACTTAATCCTTTGGGGTCCCTTTCTATTCATAATAATCCAGAAAAATTTTGTATTGTGCTTTATTTCCTCAATCATATCTCCTTTAATTCTTCAACAAGCCTTTCCTGATTAGAAAAGCCAGAAAACTCATCCGAATATCTCTGCTGAAGATCTGGACAAAGTTTTCAAGTATTATTGAATTTTAATCCACTCAACAAAATCCTCCAATGTTGTTTCATTTTATTTCAGGGTCTAGTTTCTGTATACAACTGCAAGGGTAGGGGCCACCTATTTATTATGCTTTATTTATAGACCCATGTGTATATGGGAGAATTTAACATATATAAAAGGAACCTGAATTTTTCAGTCTTAGACTTTCAGGATTCCCTGTATTTAAATAATAGCTGTTGATCTAAAAAATCTGCAAGAGAAACGTAATCCTTAGATTTTTTTTTCTTCTCCAAATCAGAGTAGTAAAGCAAAATGAAATGGGTGAATGCTGTTTGTCAATCCTACAGTGGTATAAAAAAATGGTGTAGTGTGACCAAAAGCATACTTCTGATGAAAGTCCACTACTGGACAGGACACAACCTAAAAGTTACTGTCCCCACAGGCTGCCTTACAAGTGTCCTCACACTCCAAAGAGGAGTGGGAGGTAGAAGTGAAATGATTGAGGGAAGTTTTCTTTTTCTGAGATGGAGCGTGACTCTTGTTGCCCAGGCTGGAGTGCAACGGTACGATCTTGACTCACTACAACCTCTACCTCCCGGGTTTAAGTGATTTCTCCTGCTTCAGTCTCCCGAGTAGCTGGGATTACAGGCACCCGCCACCACTCCTGGCTACTTTTTTGTATTTTTAGTGGAGACAAGCTTTCATCACATTGGCCAGGCTGGTCTCAAATTCCTGACCTCAGGTGATCCGCCCACCTCAGCCTCTCAAAGTGCTGGGATTACAGGCGTGAGCCACCATGCCCAGCCGATTGAGTGAAATTTTCTAAGACAACTGCCGGTCATATCCCACAGGGGACTGGGCTCTAGGATAGCCCATGTGTATATGGGAAGAAAAGTTTCCTTGGGTCTTCTTGTCCACAAGACAACCTCAGGGATCTCTTCCTATCCCAACAACCTCTGTCTATCTCAACAACCATTGTGGTCAACAAGGAGGAAGCATTCCAAAACTTGTTCACACAGAACAATTCAAATATAGATGATGGAGGAAAAACAAACTTTGAAAAGAGGGCACAATTTGCTATTCCCACTGGATTTATTTTAAACAACTCCCCACCACACACAATAAAAGGTCTTAAGAGAGCCATCATGGCTGGGCACGGTGGCTCACACCTGTAATCCCAGCACTTTGGGAGGCCGAGGCAGGTGGAACACCTGAGGTCAGGAGTTCGAGACCAGCCTAGCCAACATGGTGAAATCCTGCCTCTACTAAAATTACAAAAATCAGCCAGGCTTGGTGGTGGGTGCCTGTAACCCCAGCTACTTGGGAGGCTGAGGCAGGAGAATCACTTGAATCTGGGGGTGGAGGTTGCAGTCAGCCGAGATCACGCCACTGCACTCCAGCCTGGGTGACAGAGCAAGACTCCGTCTGAAGAAAAAAAAAAAAAGAGAGACATCTGTTTATATTATGCTTTGCTGAAACTCTCTTCCTGTTGCATTATTGTGATAAGGTGAAAGTTAGTAAAAAAGAACTTTTGTTGTTTTTAAACTCATACAACCTCACCTGAGAGATGAATGATAGGTAATATTTGCAGGTACAATTTTCAGTATACTTTCACAATTCCAATCAATTTCTACTTTGGGACACTTGTGATTTTCCAGAACTCTAAAATGCATTGAGAGAAATTGTGATTAAAATCATGTTTTAAGAGTTACTCTTTATATTTTTAATGCAAGTAAGAAGCTTTCTTCTGGGGAGCACATTTCCCATTAATCCTCGCTCTTATGCAAATAATGACCTCACTCTTCATTGATGATTTGGGAGTTCTACTCCCACTCTCTCTTCCTTCCCATTTCTGCCACCACCCTGAGGGTTTCAGGGCCCTTAGGACAAGGCTTGTCACCTCCAGGTTCTTAGGCCTACAGGTTCCTTGGTTTCCAGGTTTTTTGGCCTCCTTATCTCCTAGGACTCTTGCCTGGCATCTGCACATGAACCGCCATCCCTTGGAGCTTAGTATTGCTCAGAACTGTTACTCTACGTCTGAAATCTTCAATTCTATTCTCTTTGCTTTTGATCACAACCTATTGGTTCCCACAATCCCCGAATCTTTGACCACCTGTATCTTCTTTCGGCCTACTCCTAAAGAGGCTGGGTGCCATGATCTAGCACTTGCCCATACTTTTCTCAAAGCCTTCACCTCCTCTGACCACTTACCTTCCCTCCTACGACCCCCACACAGCCCAATCTCAATCCCAGGGGGTCCCAGCATCCTTTCCTGTTCCCACACTGGGTCGCTGGTCATTACTGAGACTACCTACCAGTGGTCCCTACCCTTGCCAGGGCCCTAGTGACAATCCTTCTCAACATTCTCCTCTCCTTCCCACATGGAAACTCCGTCAAGCCTGTCCCTTCTCTTCCAGTCTCCTTCCTCATCAACCTCTTCTCCCATTATCAGTGGAAGATCTTTGTTGGAAAATTCGAAGGCAAGCAGTAAACCTTCTCCAACTTCCTCCTCCTCCTTCTCCTCCTCCTCCTCCATGAAGACAATTCAGCCCCAACTCCAATCTTCCATCATTCGCAGTGGAAAAAATATTTTCATCCCTCCTCCTCCACCTTTTCCTCCTCTTTCCCCTCTTAAAAGCAAATCCACCCACTAACTGTTTCCATGCCTTCAGAATCTCTCCTCTCAGGCCTCTGTAGGGCCCACACATCTTACAACCTTCACTAGTTAACTCCTTCCTTTCACTGTCCAGCTTCCAGAAGGAGCATCTACATTCCCATGTCCCCTTCCTGACCTCTCAATCAGTCACCACCCCAGGGCCTGTGCCCGCCACTGAACCAGCACTTCCTAAATTTGCAGGGTCTCCTAGTTGCTGAATGCAACAGCAATGGCAATATATTCATCTTAATGGTTTTATATTATTATTTTATTTATAATACTAAACTGAAACATGTTTATAAACTTGGCATAGTATGAGGCAGGTAAGAGTCAGTAGAGAAAAAAAGGGTAAAAAGTATAGGAAAACATGTATGGCCATGCCCAGGCACACAGTAGGGGATTAATATATGGCAGGTGTATAAATTCAGGGCATCTAGAAGCAGCTTTGAATAAGATGAAACTCAAACCCTTCTCATTGGACTTGTCGAAAGTGCAAATTGGATATGTCACTTCCCTAATTACCTTCTAGTTGCTTCCCAGTGTCTACAGGATTAAGTCCAAACTTCTTAACCAGGTACTTCATTGATTCGGCCCCAGCTGTCTCATGTCCAAGCAGGTCCCCTACACACACTGTGCTCATTAAACTCTGCACAGGACATACCATGATCTCTTTGCTTCCAAGGGACTCTTCTGTGTCTGGCAAACTCTAACTCATTCTTCAAGCCTCAGCCTTCCCTGATCCCACTTGCCTCTTATCCTTTTGTTCCCTCCAGTGTTCCCATACTCTGTTTCTCCGGTCTCCCTGCATGTTTTGTCCCTTGAGTGGGCATTCACATCCTATACAGCAATTCTGTGCCATCTCTCCCACTAAGGCTTGAGGGCAAGTTAATGGAACTGCCCACACTTGCAATTCTATTGCCCGGCATGTGGGTGCTCTCTAATATGTATTTGCTGAAAGCATGGTGAATAAGAATAGGATTCAGATAAAATGTTCTATGGTGCAACTAACTTTGTATGGACTGCACTAAACAGTAGAAGAGAAAGCTAAATGGAGAGCTAGCCCTAGAAGCTTAAACTCACCAAAATCATATAACTCAGTTTACTAGTCTGTAAAATAGGAAAATACTTGGTGAGATACTTTGACATTTTCAAACGAAAATAATACACAGGAAGAAAAGCAATCATAATACATATAATCCAACTTCCATCATGATAACTTTCAAATAAACAAGTCATCTTGGCAAATGAGTAACTAGAAAAAAAAATTAGGGAGTAGGCTTCTAAGTAGAGTGTCTACTATGTCATTAAAAAAAAATCCTGTAGTACTTTCCTGATGAAAATAATTTCAAAGGCTGGCTAAGTTTCAACTGGCAGGATTATATTCTGCCAGCTCAGTTCTTCTGCAGGCTTTTAGGATTGACCTGAGATGCCCTTCCAAACTCATGTGTCTCCCTGGTGGCTACTAAAGGCCAGAGTGAACAATTTAAAAGAAAACAAAATACCCTCATGTTATTAAGTGAGATATGTCTCACACATTTGAATTCTAAACAGTATGATAAATTGAATTATGGTTTTATTTCATCAGTTCTCAACTAGTACAATTTAAGACAGTTCATGGGTGCCAAAAAGAGGTAATGAATTTGATAGATAGCAGAGGTCAGATGTCTCGTTCAGTTAAATTATAAGCAAAGCAAATATTCCTTACAAATGTTAAGCGACTTCTACTAACAGGCTAAAAAAAAAAATCTTATTAACTAATTTCTTTGATTTCAACAAAATTTATTTCCATACTCACAGCAGGAAGTGACAGAGTTGAGACTGTAAGTATGAAAGAACACAGTATTTTTTATAATGAGCTTTGGGGAAAAATATAAAAGACAAACAAGCTACTCTCAGAGAAAATGCCTTTAATTGCATCTCTAGTAGTTTGTGATTATTTCCTGTAATTAAAAACTTGATTTGTCGGCCTAAGTTTTTTCAAAGATGAACATGGCTGTTTTTGACTCACACAGGCTCTCACTGACCTAGGCATCCTGATTCAAAACAAGTGAGATGGCCGAGCACGGTGGCTCACGCCTGTAACCCCAGCACTTTGGGAGGTCGAGGCGGGTGGATCACTTGAGGTCAGGAGTTCAAGACCAGTCTGACCAACATGGTGAAACCCTGTCTCTACTAGAAATACAAAAAATTAGCTAGACGTGTGGCACACGCCTGTAATCCCAGTTACTTGGGAGGCTGAGGCAGGAGAATTGCTTCAACCCAGGAGGTGGAGGTTGCAGTGAGCCGAGATCACACCAACTGCACTCTATCCTGGGCAACAGAGTGAGACTCCATCTTCAAACAAAACAAAAAACAAGTGAGAACAGCTTCTGAGAGGTAAAGACAAGATGCTTTGAAGTCCAAATCCATAAGCAAGAACTGAGGAATTTTGTAGTATTTGGTTAAATCAAACATAATTAGAATCCCCCATGACTGAAAGTGAAATAAATGGGCTGATCAGGTAGCCTTTACAATTGGCACCAGGTAGGAAAGGTGACAGGGTGTGGGTATCTTTCCTTGTCAAATATTTGACTACCTGAAGGGGACAGAATGCTTTGGTGAGAAACTACAGAACAGAATCTTAGCACCAAGATTTTGGAGTAAAACAAAGTTACCCAGAATTAGGATTTTTACCATTCCTTCAGAAAATGCATAAATGTCTCTGGAAGACTTCTGAAGTCTTTTAAAGCCAGAATCAGCAAAGGATGAAGAGAATATTAAGGGCATAATGTCCTTGAAACTTTCTGCCTCATTTCCCATCAAATTAAATCTGTAATAGTACCTCCCACTGAATTTTCCTTCCTGCATTGAAATTTCTCAAAATGAAGTCCTGCTCTTGCATATTTAAGGAGTGATTGTGTGTATGTGTGTGTGCGTGTGTATATATATATATATATATATATATATATATGGGTGTTGTGTGTGTGTATATATATATATGGTTATGTGGTGTGTGTGTATATATACTAAGTGGGTGTATGTGTGTGTATATATATATGGGTGTATGTGTGTGTATATATATAATTTGTTGAAACTAAGCATTATTAAGTGTATTAATGAGGAAGGGTAAATTTTATTCTGAATTAACTTTTAAAATCTATGAAGTTAAGAAGTTGATGATCACATTTAAGGTCTCAAAATACTTAGAATATTTTCGTTGTGAAAAATAAGTAAAGTTATACAAAGAACTCTTAAAATTCAATTTAAAAAATTTTAAAAATTGGCAAAAGATCTGAACAACCATCTCACCAAAGAACACACAGATGCATATAAGCATATGAAAAGATACGCAATTCTATACCTAGAAAAACCTAGACTTTGCCAAAAGGCTCCTAGACCTGATAAACGACTTCAGTAAGGTTTCAGGATATTAAATCAACATACCAAAATCAGTAGCATTTCTATCTACCAATAGCATTCAAGCTGAGAGCCAAATGAAGAATGCAATTTCATTTACAATAGCCACACACACACAATAATAAAATACCCAGAAATATTAATATATCTAACCAAGGAGGTGAAAGATCTCTGTAAAGAGAACTATAAAACACTGCTGAAAGAAATCATAGACAACACAAGCAAATGGAAAAACATTCCATGCTAATGGATTGGAAGAATCAATATTATTAAAATGTCCATACTGCCCAAAGCAATCTACAGATTCAACGCTATTCCTATCAAATTGTGAATGTCATGTTTTCATAGAATTAGAAAAAAAAACTATTCTAAAATTCTGGAACCACAAAAGAGCATGAATAGCCAAAGTAACCTTAAACAAAAAGAACAAACATATTAACCTGATTTCAAACTGTACTACAAGGCTACGGTAACCAAAATAGCATGGTGCTGGTACAAAAATAGACATGTAGACCAACAGCATAAGAAATAAACCTACAAATAAAGCTGCACAGCTACAACCAACTGATCTTCAACAAAGTCTGCAAGAATAAGCCATGGGGAAAGGACTCCCTGCTGGGGAAACTGGCTAGCCATATGCAGAGGGATGAAACTGGACCTCTACCTATCACCATATAAAAAATTACCTCAAGATGGATTAAAGACTTAAATGTAAGACCTCACACTATAAAAATCCTAGAAGAAAACCAAGGAAATACCCCTCTGGACATTGGCCTAGGCAAAGAGTTTATGATTAAGTCTTCAAAAGCAATTGCAACAAAGACAAAAATTGACAAGTAGAACCTAATTAACTGATGAGCTTCTGCACAGCCAAAGAAACTATCAACAGGCTAAACAACCTACAGAACAAGAGAAAATACTTGCAAACTATGCCTCTGACAAGAACTAATATCCAGTATCTATAAGAAACTTAAACAATTCAACAAGAATAAAACCACCCCATTAAAAAGTAAGCAAAAGACATGAACAGACACTTCTCAAAAGAAGACATACATAGGGCCGACAGGCATATGAAAAAAAGCTAATCATCACTGATCATTAAATGCAAATCAAAACCACAACGAGAAACCATCTCACACCAGTCAGAATGGTTATTACTAAAAAGCCAAAAAGTAACAAGTTGGCGAAGCTGTAGAAAAAAGGGAACGCTCATATACTGTTGGTGGGATTATAAATTAGTTCAGTCCCTGTGGAAAGCAGTTTGGAGATTTCACAAAGAACTAAAAACGGGATTACCATTTGACCCAGCAATCTCATTATTGGGTATATACCCAAAGGAAAATACAACATTCTACCAAAAAGATGCCTGCACTTGTATGTTTATTGCAACACTATTCACAAAGACACAGAACTCAGCAAAGACATGGAATCAACCCAGGGGCCCATCAGTGGTGCACTGGATAGAGAAAATGTGGTACATACACACCATGGAATACTATGCAGTCATTTTTAAAAAACCAAAATCATGTCCTTTGCAGCAACATGGATGCAGCTGGAGGCCATTATCCTAAGTGAATTAACACAGAAATAAAACCAAATATCATATGTTCTTACTTATAAGTAGGAGCTAATAAACACACGGACATAACTATGGAAACAATAGACACTGGGGACTCCAAAAGGGGGAAGAGTGGGAGGGAGAGGAACAAAGATTGAAAAACTTCCTATTGAGTGCTGTGTTCACTATCTGCGTGACAGGTTTCATAGAAGCCGAAACCTCAGCATCATACAATATACCCTTGCAGCAAATCTGCACATGTACCCCCTGAATCTAAAATTAAAATATCTTTTAAAAAAGAAAAGATGCTCAGCTGGGTACGGTAGCTCACACCTATAATTCCAGCACTTTGGGAGGCCAAGGTGGGTGGATCTTGAAGTCAGGAGATTGAGACCAGCCTGGCCAACATGCTGAAACCCTGTCTCTATTGAAAATACAAAAGTTAGCCAGGTGTGGTCGTGTGTGCCTGTAGTTCCTGCTACTCGGGAGGCTGAGGCAGGAGAATTGCTTGAATCCAGGAGGTGGAGGCTGCAGTAAGCTGAGATCGTGCCACTGCACTCCAGCCTGGGTGACAGAGTGAGACTCCGTCTTAAAAAAAAAAAAAAAAAAAAAGGAAAAGAAAAAAGAAAAGAAAAGATGCTCAATATCATTTGTTATTAGGGAACTGCAAATTAAAATCACAATGTGATACTACTACACACTATTATAATGACTAAAATCCAAAACATGATAATATCAAATGCTGACCAGGATGCACAGCAACAGGAACTCTCATTCATTGATGATGGAAATGCAAAAATTGTACAGCAAATTTAGAGGACAGTTCATCAGTTTCTTTTCTTTGTTTAAATTATTTTTTTGAGATGGAGTCTCTCTTTGTTGCTCAGGCTGAAGTGCAGTGGCACGATATTGGCTTACTGCAACCTCCACCTCCTGAATCAAGCGATTCTCATGCTCGGCCTCCTGAGTAGCTGGGACTACAGGCACACACCCCCACTCCTGGCTCATTTTTAAATTTTTAGTAGACATGGGATTTTGCCATGTTGACCAAGCTGGTCCTCACCTCCTGACCTCAAGTGATTTGCTCGCCTTGGCCTGCCAAACTGCTGGGATTACTTTACAGGCGTAAGCCACCATCCCAGCCAGTTTGTCAGTTTCTTATGAAGCAATGAAAAGCTCTTAAGCAACAAAAAGACATGGACAAATCTTAAATGCATATTGCCAAGTGTAAGAAGCCAGTTTGAAAAGGCTACATATTGTACAATTCTAATTATATGACATTCTGGGAAAGGCAAAAGAAAGAAGGAAATATAGATATGTGTCTATGCACGGTTTAGTATCCACACATGTATTTCTTTGCTCTGTCAGTTAAATGCCCTCAAAGAAGCAACACCTCACACTGGTCACGGTGGCTCATGCCTGTAATCCTAGCACTTTGGGAGGCCAAAGTGGGTGGATCACCTGAGGTTGGGAGTTTGAGGCCAGCTGGACCAACATGGAGAAACCCCATCTCTACTAAAAATATAAAATTATCCGGGCATGGTGGCACATGTCTGTAATCCCAGTTACCTGGGAGGCTGAGGCAGGAGAATCGCTTGAACCCGGAAGACGGAGGTTGCAGTGAGCCATGATTGCGCCATTGTACTCCAGCCTGGGCAACAAGAGCGAAACTCCATCTCAAAAAAAAAAAAAAAAAAAAAAAGCAGCAGCAATAGCAACACCTTAGTAGTAAAGAACCCATCTTGGTTTAGAACTCCTTAGAGAGATGTCTGATTCTAGGATTGTGGCAGGAAATGCAGAAGATGAGCCTGGAGTATCTTTTAGTGCCATAAAGAAGAGCTACAAAACAACAAAAAACAAAACACCCACAAACCACAAAGAAGAGGAGAAGAGGGTATATCAAGGGAACACAGGGGTCAACTGAAAGGGCTCCCAGTGGCCAAAGTTGGACCAATGTCAGCAACAAAATGAATCAAGTAACACTGGATTCAAACCTAAAGTGAAAATAAATATCCATGAGTCTATACTTTTATGAACAAATGATTGAATAAATAAACACAGGGGAATAAATAAGCACTAATTTCTCATGCAGAGAATTCCAAATAATTTATGCAGATTCTCCACCCTGAAGGAGGGGGAACATAGCACACTCCGTAAGTGTGGATAGCAGGTAATGACTTCCTTCCAAAGAGGACAATATAGAAAAGAGGTGGGGGGGGAGGGTATGTGACTTACAGTGGAGAAACCTGACAAAGACTCCTCAGCCTGGTGATCAAAGTTAATATTTATAGCAATAAATCATGTTGATTATTAGTATTATTTTTTGAAAAAAAAAATTTTGTAGAGGTGAAGTCTCACGATATTGCCCAGGCTGGTCTTGAACCCTTGGCCTCAAGAAATCCTCCTGCCTCAGCCTCCCAAAGCACTGGGATTATAGGTATGAGCCACCATGCCTGGCCAGATTATTGGTACTCTTGACGTGATATAATGATATAATGAGAATGGCTTTTTATTTCTGCGATCTTCCTCCCAAAAACATATCCCTAGTCTACTCATAATAAAATCATCAGACAAGTCTCCATTGAGGGAGATTCTACAAAAGACCTCACCAGTACTCCTTCAAATTGTCAAGGTCATTAAAAATAAGGAGAGTCTGAGAAGCTGTCATAGCCAAGAGCCTAAGGAACAGATCTCACCAAGCAATCTAACTGTATCACAAACGTATGACACAGTCTCACTGAGGGTGAATGTATGTGGAAAGGAGATGGGGAGAAGATGCTGACCTAATTAATGTTGGAAACAAACGATGTCTATTAGACAAAAGACAAAAGAAACTGTCCAAATACACTGTACCCTAATTGATAAAGTTCTTTCCCACAGGTCATGGGTTAACAATTCTGATCTTGTTATTCATGTATACTGAAATGGAATGATTACTTACATTACAGATAGGTAAAAACTACGGCAAAAAAATGAATATGAACTTTAGATAATAACAATGTGTTGATATTAGTTCATTAATCATAACAAATGTACCATACTGATGTAAGATGCTAATACTAGGGTAAACTGCATACATTGTATGTGGGAGCTCTGTGCTATCTTCACGGTTTTTCTGTAAATCTCAAATTGTTCTAAAATAAAAATTAATTTTAAATACATATCAAAGTTTTAAAAAATTACATTATTTTCTACCAAATATTGCCTATCAGCAGTCTAGCTTTAATAAACAAAACACACTGATTTGAAATTAGCTATTAACATCCCCATCTGTGGAATACTGACCTTCACATGTGTTGATATTGTGCTATTTGAATATAAACCCAACTTTCTCTACAGTATTTGATAATTTTACATTCTTAGGTAGAGAAATGTCCATCTTAAGTTGAAGAAGTATAATTAGGTTTATTCTTTTATGGAAACATTTTATTTACCTGTGAGGAAAAGGTCATTTTCAATCTAGAATCTAGGCATATTCAAATTAGTGCTGAAATTCAGCATCTTTTCATTTTACCTTATGGCACCCTTTCACTTTCCTTCGCTTACATTATTCACCTGCGTGTACTCCAGATTATTTCAGAAATCTTAGAAAAGCAAAAATGTTTGTTACAGTTTTGCAAACAGGCTTCTAGCCTTTTGTCCTTAAAATACGGACCCCTATTTCTTACCAAATCTGGTGAGTCAAGGTCTTCATCCTATTTAGAATTCATTAGCATGAGTGACATGAAACTGCAGATATTTGACTGTTTTTGACGTATGTAATCACTAATATCCTATGGTTCCACCTAAAAGACATCAGCATTTCTTTTCTAGAGAGGCATCAATGACTAATCTAAGGATAAAGGAAGAACATCAACCTCTACCAAACCTATCCTCATGGGCCCAAGCACGCCATCCCATTAAAAAAGATAAAGGGCCTATATGTTCGTTTTATTTCAGAGAGTTATTTCTTCAACAAGAGGAACCTTCACCGAGGCCCACACAACATGAATTTCCAAATCAGTTTTTAAGAAAATCAAACATTAAGCTTAGAGAACCCCCTTAGAACATCTTAGTTGCAACTATCAGATGAACTTGTACCCTCTTAATGACTTTATTTTTTCTGTTCACTAGCAATGTTTTTTTTTTACTGTATTAACATATTTAGGATGTATTTTTCTCCCATCACTGCAAAAGAAGTAAAAGTTTGAACTCGAGTTAATTGGTAAATCTGTTTTTCTATTTTGAATTTATTACCTTTTAGTTTTATAAGTTTCCATATAAATCCCAGATTCCTAATGAGAAGCTCTAATTTCATTACACTTTTTAATAGAAATAAAATAAATATTTAATAGCTATTTATATTTCATATGCAGAATTCATAACCCTTTGGTTTATAATAACTTTCTCATAGACTTTTCTGCGAAAATTCCACAGTTCCTTTCACAAACACTTCATTTTCTAGGAAAAGTTTTCCATATACTCATTAATGAGTAATATCTCCCAGTTACATGATAATATCTTCATTTGAGCAATATTATAGATTTTATAATGATGTATTAAAGACAGTTATGACTGAGTCAGATGCCATCAATGCTAACAGACTTTGAAGTCAAGGATGCTACTGGACTCTTGGGTTATGCAAAGAACACAACAGACTCTGCAAATCTTTTTTTTTTTTTAATACAAAAAACAAAAAACCACCACCACCAACAACAAAAAAACAGATACTAGAAACGCAAAGAAGAAAGCAAAAGAAATGGAGAATCCCTGCACTGTTTCATCCTCAATCATCCCCATTAATCTGAGTAAAAAGTAATCTGAGCCAGGTGTGGTAGCTCATGCCTGTAATCCCAGCACTTTGGGAGGCCAAGGTGTGTGGATCACCTGAGGTGGGAGTTCGAGACCAGTCTGGCAAACCCTGTCTCTACTATATACAAAAATTAGCTGGTCATGGTAGCCTGTGACTGTAATCCCAGCTACTGGGGAGGCTGAGGCATGAGAATTATTTGAGCCTGGGAGGTGGAGGTTGCAGTGAGCTGAGATTGGGCCACTGCACTCCAGCCTGAGCAACAGAGCGAGACTCTGTCTCAAATAACAAACAAACAAACAAGAAAACACGAGGTCAGGAAATCCAGACCATCCTGGCTAACACAGTGAAACCCCATCTCTTCTAAAAATACAAAAAATTAGCTGGGCATGGTGGCGGGTACCTGTAGTCCCAGCTACTCGGGAGGCTGAGGCAGGAGAATGGCATGAACCTGGGAGGCGGAGCTTGCAGTGAGCCGAGATCTCGCCACCGCACTCCAGCCTGGGCAACAGAGCAAGACTCTGTCTCAAAAAAAAAAAAAAAAAAGTAATCTGAGTACACCAACAGCAGATTCAAATTACTCAGTCTTCACAGTTAGCAACTTTATTTCATTTCTTATTTAAAAACAAGGAAGTGGGTGGCCAAAGGAAGTAAATTTCTCTCTATCATAACACTATAGAGGATGCTAATGGTAACACCCAACTCATTCTGCAAGGGGCATCTGGCTGTTGGAATTAGTGGACTCACAAACCACTGTGCTTTGGTTCAATCCTGGTTTTCTAGAACATACCTCATGGCTTGAGCTAGTGTCTGTGATTTACATTAGCCGACCACCATCTATGCGTGATGGAGCGAAGAGCAATTTTGCCTCCTGATATGCCAGACTGTGTATTTGAGAGGGTAAAAAAACCACTTCATTCACCTGCAGTGGTAAATTCTTGAAGGTAGGGATTAAGCAGTGTAGTTTTTCTGTTGATCATGGGATACTTTGTAAATTACATGCTTAGTTAATGCTTCCTGACGGAGATGGTGTCAGTTATGACGTGCTGAATATCCAACTGGGACTTCCTATAACCTAATGAGATAAATAATAGATTCTGGTTGTCCATCTCATATTTAAATTGACATCTCCGGTATAAGTGAGATAGACAGAAGAATTACAGTTATTCCCAAAGGTGTTATGGCAAGGTAACATTCCATTTACTGCTTGAAGACAGCCTCTCAATTTGGAGTTTGCCGAACAGCTGCAAAGGGATTGGACAGTTGAAGTGGGATGAATTTTCAGTTTTTAGAGGATATGAAAGAAATTAAAAATTTATATTATTCGATGACTTGAGAACAAGCTCAGGAAATGTTGACAAATTTAAAAGATCAGAGTGTTCCAAAAGATCCTATTTTGGTCTAAAAATATCTATGCATAAAATACTGAACATTATAAACAAAAGTGGTAACAGGGATTGCTTCTTGGGAATGGAACTATGAAGGGCTATTTTCATACTTTTCCAACTTTTAATGCAGAATAAATAAAATGTTAAAAACTTGCCTTGATGCCACTTCCCAAAACCCAATGATGTGTACCCTAACAAAAATGAATCTTGGGATTTAGAACAATTACCCTTGAAATTTCAGTATTCTGCCCAAACAGATAGAATGCAGGAATTGCTTTCATCGATGGTATAAAATGACCAAGTCAGCATAGATTTCTTGGAGAAGGCCAAGCAGCTGCTGAAACAACTTATGTTTCCGTGGGAGGAAGGCTGAAGATGTCCACAGCTCAAGAAAGAGTTTGCATGTTCCTTTTAATGAACAGAAACTCAAGCACAAATGAGGTACGTAGCACTACATCTTGAACCTGCTTATTAATCTCTAATTACATAATCAAAGCACTCACTATAAATTACCAAGATTTGAAATCCCTTTATGCTATGATGCCATTAACTTGTAACTTGAGGCACAGTTGGGGACTTTGGCTCAGGGTACTGGCAGGCGCTTCTAGCCTGAGTCACCTTGCTAACAAATTAAAATGTGTGCGGGATACAGCACTCATTTTATATTCTTAGCTTTCCTTGAGATCTAGATCATTAACTCTGTGCCAATTTCCTCTGCAGATACTAGTTTAAATAAAGTGTCTCAAATAGAAATGCAATTTAGAGATAATAAGATGAGAGCAAGTTTTTCAAAATAAGATGAGAGTAAGGTTTCCCAATGTGCATTTTAGATCATTTTGTGTGGCTTTTCTTGATCCAGGGACTGTGGCACAGACTTTTAAAAATTTGGTTCAACTAGACACCAGTGAATGCTAAGAAGTCCTCTTTCTTTCTTTCTTTCTTTTTTTTTCTCCTGCCTCAGTCTCCTAAGGTAGCTGGGATTACGGGTGCCTGCCACCACGCCTGGCTAATTTTTGTATTTTTAATAGAGATGGGGTTTCACCATGTTGGCCAGGCTGGTCTCGAACTCCTAAACTCGGGTGATCCACCTGCCTCGACCTCCCAAAGTGTTGGGATTCCAGGCGTGAGCCACCACACCCGGTGAGATTGCATAAGCAAAGAACTCCCATACATCAATAGGAAAAAGAGAAGTCCTCTTTCTAATGCAGAGAATCTATCCCCACTGCTACCGTACAGGAAATCCTAACAAGACCGACAGTTGAACACAAATACCAAGCATCCCAAATGTTAATTTTGATTGCTACATGCTTTCTGCTAACTTACAGAATTTCAGAGGTTTAAATTACAAGAATGGAAGAGATTCAAGAGAACAGTTCCAAGTTTGTCCAACCTGCAGCCCACAGGCAACATGTGGCCCAGGAAAGCTTTGAATGTAGCCCAACACAAATTTGTAAGTTTTCTTAAAACATTATGAGATTTTTGGGCAGGTGCAGTGGCTCACGCCTATAATCCCAGCACTTTGGAAGGCCAAGGTGGGTGGACTGCCTGAGGTCAAGAGTTCAAGACCAGTCTGGACAACATGGTGAAATCTGTTCTCTGCTAAAAAAAATACAAAAACTAGCCGGGCATGGTGGCGTGCACCTGTAATCCCAGCTACTTGGGAGGCTGAGGCAGGAGAATCACTTGAACCTGGGAGGCGGAAGTTACAGGAGCCAATATAGCACCACTGCACTCTAGCTTGGGCAACAGAGTGAGAATCCATGTCAGAAAAAAAAAAAAAAAGAGTTTTTTGGTGATTTATTTTTTATTTTTTAGCTCATCAACTATCCTTAGTGTCAGTGTATTTTATGTGTGGACCAAGACAATTCTTGTTCCAATGTGGCCCAAGGAAGCCAAAATATTGGACACCCCTGAGTTACACACTTAAAAACAATTGCATTTACCTGTGGAATAGAACTCTATTTAATTTTACTTACAAAGTAAAAGGTACAAGTGATGCATGTCTAGAAGGGCTCAAATTGGACATCCTGAGAGAGAAATTTCTTTTTCTTCTTTTTTTTTTGGTGAGACAGAGATTTACTCTTGTTGCCCAGGCTGGAGTGAAGTGGGGCGATCTTGGCTCACTGCATCCTCCGCCTCCCAGGTTCAAGCGATTCTCCTGCATCAGCCTCCCAAGTAGCTAGGATTACAGGCATGTGCCACCATGCCCAGCTAATTGTGTATTTTTAGTAGAGACGGGGTTTCACTGTGTTGCCCAGGCTGATCTCAAACTCCTGACCTCAGGTGATCCGCCCGCCTCAGCCTCCCCAAGTGCTGGGATTACAGGCATGAGCCACTGCGCCCAGCCAAGAAATTTTTTAATCCTTTAAAGAACATCATTTAATTGTAAGGGTCTTGTTGGGTCTTGATCTGTGTAAATAACTTATCTCGTGAATGCCTCACTTTCTCAGAATACTTTGTCTCTCTAAAGTCCCTCTCGTCTCTTTCCTAAACTTGTTAGAATGTGTTGTGTTAAAATAGTTTTGTTCTTGCTATTACCCAGTGGAAAAATGTAGACAATTATCTGTAACCTTTCTGTTTACTCTGGTTGCTGATGGATATAACTAATCAAACCTGGTAAAATGCAAAGAGGTCTCTAAGAATGAACTCAATGTTCCAGTCCTGCACCACTGTGTACAAGGTTGTCCTATGCCCCCAACTTCTTATTCTGCCTACTCCTCTTGGTCATCTCATCTACTCTTTGGTTTTAAATAATCCACATGTATGTGAGTCTCAAATCACTCCCTCTAGCTTACTTCTCTCTCCTAGACCTTAACCTATGTTGTTCAACTGCCTAATGACAGTCGAGTGTCCTATATAACCCCAAGCACAGCAGCCAACTCCAAACTCTTTATCTATCTCCACCTCTTAAACTGCTCCCTCATTTTGTGAAAGATATCATCTACCCTGATGTCTTTGCTAGAAACTGAAGAATCGCCTCCCCTTTCTCTTTCTTTCCCCTCCTCCATTCACCAAGTCCCGTTTGGTTCCAGGACTGGGAATCCTGAACACACTTTGACCCAATCTGCTTCTCTCTATCCTCCTTGTCCCTCCCTCTACCCTAAATCAGGCTCTCTTATTCTCTACAGATTAATCTTCTACCAATTTTCCCTGCTGGCTCTCTTACCACTACCTCCCCAACCCCTATTTCCATCCCATCTCCACCCTGTAGACAGCAGCTTTTCTAAAAGCAAGTCTGGTTATGTCTCTCTACGTCTAACACCTGTCTCCCTTAACATAAACTCTAGGCTCTGATATGGCCATCTGATTCTGCTCATCCTGTCTCCACTCCCTTCTAATCATGCCCTGGAGTCTGACACATCCTGTTACACCTGTGCTCAGGTGTACTTTGTTGATTTCCACTAAAGATCCCCATGTTGTTTTCTCCCCTGAGGCCTTTGCATGTGTTCCTCTGTGTGCTTGGAAACCCAGTCCTTGCTTACTTCCTTGTCTGTCTAACTTATCTTTCAAGGATCCATGTAGATATTTCTTCCTCATGGAAGTTTTCTGACCCCACAAGTGTGGGTTAAGAGGCACTTCTATGTATTCTCTTGTCACCAGCGTCTTCTTTTATCACAGAACTTATCACAGGCTGTTTTATTGAACCATCTCTTTATTGGCAGTCCCCACTAGACAGCACACATCAGGTTACCTGTCTCTTTCATTCCTTCTGTCTCCCCAGTGACTAACATCATGCCCAGAACAGCAGAGCTGGCATCCAAGTAGTCACTGAATAGACAAATAAGACTCAATACAAGGGACTTGCCACTTGCCTAGTGCCCACATTGTGCCTGCCACTTGCCAGATGCTTTGGATAGATTATCCCTTATCCACACAACTCTGCAAGCTCTGTATTATTTTTGGACACTTCATAGATGAAGGTCAGTGGGATTAAATAGCTTTCTCTAAGCTACACAGCTCATGAGTAAATTCAAAACTGGGTCTGTGTAACTTCAAAATTCCTGCTTATCTCACTCCAAACGGTGCCTCTCCCTGGTCTGCACACAATGGTCTGAGTTCTAAGTTTCCGGCCTCACAGAGTAACTCTCATCCATCTTCTACCTGACAGTCTTTCAGAAATGAAGACTTTCCAGAAGCCAGTGGTCAGTCTGACCCTTTACACCCCCACTGTGCCTGTAATGTTCTTCTCCACAGTGTTTTGGCCTGCTCTAAAGCGGCTCATGCAGACCCCGCCTCTCCTCGCTACTTTCACACAGCCTAAGAGGTGGCGTCATCACGCTCCACAGCATCTCACCCATGACGGCGTCCTTGACTGTGTATCCATCCTCAAAGGACAAAAGGCATATGTCCATAGACCTGCTGTCCAAAACCATCACAAAGAGAAGCCAGCAAGCTCTGCTTTCCATCACAGGGGAGAAGTTCCCCCGGTTGATTGCTGGCAGTGTTGCTACTGTCTTTTGCCTGTCAGAGGGTGAGTCAGAGAGAGGACTCAGGAAAACCTACTGTATTAGGCCATTCTCACACTGTGATAAGGACATACCTGAGACTGGGTAATTTATAAAGGAGAGAGGTTTAATTGACTCACAGTTCCACAAGGCTGGGGAGGCCTCAGGAAACTTACAATCATGGTTGAAGGGGAAGCAAACATGTCCTTCTTCACATGGCAGCAGCAAGGAGAAGAATGAGTGCCCAGCGAAAGGGGAAGCCCCTTATAAAACCATCAGCTCTCATGAGAACTCACTCACTATTATGAAAATAGCATGGGGAAAACCGCCCCTACGATTCAATTACCTCCCACTAGGTCCCTTCCACGACACTTGGGGATTAAGCCAACTACAATTCCAGATTAGATGTGGCTGGGGACACAGCCAAACTGTATCACCTGCATAGCAGGTGGCCTTCTGTCTCCCCATTCCTGGGCTCCCCTAGCATAGACTGTCCCCCACCCTACTCACAAGGCTTCCCTCTAGGAAGCCTCTAAGAAGGAGACCTGCCACCCACCTGCTTGCTCCACTTTGAGTGGGAACCACACCAAGGTCAACCTCAGAAACATCTGAAAAGTTGGAAGTAAATTCAGCAATCTAGCAAAAGCAGTCTTCTGCAACTGAGGAATCCACGTTGAGCCCTGCCATGACCTGTATTTGAAAAGCTGCCACCTTCCATTCAGGCCAGAGTTAAAGCACAATTTGAAAAGAGCAAGAATTACCAAGCTATTAAAACTAGGGACATGAGGCCGGGCGCAGTGGCTCAAGCCTGTAATCCCAGCACTTTGGGAGGCTGAGACGGGTGGATCACGAGGTCAGGAGATCGAGACCATCCTGGCTAACACGGTGAAACCCTGTCTCTACTAAAATACAAAACCAGCCGGGCGAGGTGGCGGGCGCCTGTAGTCCCAGCTACTCGGGAGGCTGAGGCAGGAGAATGGCGTAAACCCGGGAGGCGGAGCTTGCAGTGAGCTGAGATCTGGCCACTGCACTCCAGTCCGGGCGACAGAGCGAGACTCCGCCTCAAAAAAAAAAACAAAACAAAACAAAAAAAAACTAGGGACAGGATTCTAAGAGGATAAAACATTTTAAGATTGGCTTAAAAGCTTTTGAAAAATTTAAGGCCAGGCATGGCAACTCACATCTATAATCATAGAGCTTTGGGAGGCCGAGGTGGGAGGATCACTTGAGGTCAGGAATTTGACACCAGCTTGGGCTACACAGGGAGACCCCATCTCTACAAAATTTGTTTTTAAAAAATTAGCTGGACTTTGCTGGATGTGGTGGCTCATGCCTATAATCCCAGCACTTTGAGAGGCCAAGGCAGATGGATCACAAGATCAGGAGTTCGAGACCAGCCTGGCCAATATGGTGAAACCCTGTCTCTACTAAAAATACAAAAATTAGTTGGGCGCAGTAGCACACGGTTGTAGTCCCAGCTACTCAGGAGGCTGAGGCAGAAGAATCACTTGAACCTGGGAGACAGAGGTTGCTGTGAGCTGAGATCACGCCACTGCACTACAGCCTCAGTGACAAAGCGAGATTCCGTCTCAAAAAAAAAAATAGTTGGACTTGATGGCATGCGCCAGTAGTTCCAGCTACCAGGGAGGCTGAGGTGGGAGCATCACTTGAGTCCAGGACTTCAAGGTTACAGGGGCTATGATTGTGCCACTGCACTCCAGCCTGGGTGACAGAGCGAGACCCTGTCTCTTAAAAATTTTTTGTTTTTATATTCAAACCCAGATTTCCTCAGGATTCTTATTAGCAGCTATCTAAGGAATAGCAAGGGATGCTCTCAAACCAGGCAGAACAAGATGGAATTACAAGTCATTTTGTCTTTTGCATTTCCGAAAAGACTTTCATTTTTCAAAGGACATCAAAGTTGAAATGCCTTATAAATCCCTTTGTGTTTCTGCGTTCGTTCAGTGGCATCAATAAGATGGATGATCAGCAAATGGCATCAAACTCCATTTTACTCTTATTAGAATAGTAACATGTAAAATGATATGAAATGAAACAGCACTGATTCCAATGACCTTGTAGCCCAATTCAATTACTATTTCACTAAATCACAACAAAACCGACAGTCCTCACGCTCCTGAATTTATGAATTAAATTCAACTTTTCTACATTCCGAGCAGGACTGAGTAGAAAGAGAAATGGTCAGTGAGGACTGGGGAGGAGTTTCCTTCCCTCTGCTATTTACTGCAATATCACCAAGCCCACTGGAGGGAGGGGTATGGAAAGACAGTTTCTAAAGGAATATCAAGCCCAGAACGGCGAACGGATGGCCAAGGCTCTTGCTATAGTTTGCTCCTGCAGATGAGACACTGCTTCGGAAAATTTTATCATTAACCAAACTGCACTGATGCTAAAAGTCAATAAAGCCAACTATTAGGTTGGAGCAAAAGTAATTGCAGTGTGTGCCATTACTTATAAACGGCAAGCACCACAATTACTTTTGCACCAAACCAACAGCATCAATCTTGCCTGCATCTTAAGCAAAGGCTTAATGAGAAAAAAACATACTTGAGACTACTAAATTATTATACAGTCAATCCTCATTACTAGCAGATTCTGCATTTGTAAATATGCCCATCACCTAAAATGTGTTTGTGACCCTCAAATTAATACTCCCGAATGTTTGCAGTCATCATAGACATAGCAGGACAGTAGACAACTGGAGTTGCCCAACAAGCATGTTCCCAGATGGCATCTAACTAAACAACACTCTGCCTTTTTGTTTTAGTTTTCATACTGTAAAGAAGTGCCCTTTCCAGTCTTTTTAGTGCCACAAGTTTTGCATTTTTGTGTCTTCGTGTGTGTGTGTGCGCGCGCGCACCTACGTGCGTGTATGTGCGTGAGTGATATAACTATTTAAAATGGCCCGAGTCAGGTGCAGTGGTTCATGCCTGAAATCCTAGCACTATGGGAGGCCAAGGCAAGAGAATTGCTTTGGGCCAGGAGTTCAAGACCAGCCTGGAATATACTAGTCATGTTCATTGGGGAATTAAGACCTCAAAAACATAGCGAGATCCTGCCTCTACAAAAAAAATAAAATTAAAAAATTAGCTGGGCATGGTGGTGTGTGCCTGTAGTCCCATATACTTGGGAGGCTGAGATGGGAAGATCACTTGAGCCCAGGAGTTTGAGGCTCCAGTGAGTTGTGATTGTGTCACTGCACTCCAGCCTGGGCAAGAGAGCAAGACTCTGTGTCTATAAATTTTTTTTTAAATGAGAAAATAAAATAAACTTTAAAAATAAGAAATAAAATGGAATGGCCCTTAAGTATGATATAGAAGTACTGTCTGGCATTCCTCGGCTCAAGAAGGCTGTGATATGCCTTACGCAAAAAATAAATGCATTAGATAAGCTTAATTCAATGCTAATGAATCAATAATATATATTTTAAAAGGTGTCTTCAAACAAAAACACATAAAACAAGGATTTTTGTTGATTGGTTGATAAAAATGTAACCAAAGTCTCATGGGAACCTAACCCTGTATTTCCCCTAGGAAATTCAGTATTAACTAATAAATTCAGGACTCACTAACAGAGTACATAGGGCAAGTTTATCCATACTGTGAATAAGAATTGACTGTATTTTCAACTGCAGTAAAAATGCTATAAGTATGTAAAATAGGACTTGTAGGAAAACAACAAAGTATATTTAGACATAGCAGGTTCACCTTTTTTACTTTTATTGCAGATGTGAGAACTTGACAATTTCTAACCACTGGACTTAGAATGGAGAATATAGCCAATATGGGCAACAGAGTGAGATTCTGTCTCAAAAAAAAAATTAGGTGGACTTGGTGGCATGTACCAGTAGTTCTAGCTACTTGGGAGGCTGAGGTGGCTGGTCATGAACTCCTGACCTCAAGTTTCCCAAAGTACTGGGATTGCTATTGTGCCTGGCCAGCAATGGCAATATTTTCTTTTTCTTTTTTTTTTTTTGAGATGGAGTCTCGCTCTGTCGCCCAGGCTGTAGTGTAGTGGTGCGATCTCCGCTCACTGCAAGCTCCGCCTCCCGGGTTCACGCCATTCTCCTACCTCAGCCTCCTGAATAGCTGGGACTGCAGGTGCCTGCCACCACGCCCGGCTAAGTTTTTTGTATTTTTAGTAAAGATGGGGTTTCACCGTGTTAGCCAGGATGGTCTTGATCTCCTGACCTCATGATCCACCTGTCTTGGCCTCCCAAAGTGCTGGGATTACAGGCGTGAGGCACCACGTCCGGACGAAATGGCAATATTTTCTTACTACCAACTCGCAGAAAGCATTCATTATTCTCCATAATTATCCAATAAATTTGGACCCATCTGAAAATAAGCATCAGTCACTTTTCAGTTCATACATGTGTGCTATTAGTCATTACTCTGGTAATATGTGAAATGTAAATCATTGCCTTATTACTTACTGGACACAGGTTGTTTTTTGGCTTGAGATATGTATCTAATTCATTGATACTACATCAGAAAATTCCCTATGCCCTGGTTGAACTAAGATCCTACTTTTATTTATTTATTTATTTATTTTGAGACGGCATCTTGCTCTGTTGCCCAGGCTGGCACGCAGTGGCATGATCTCGGCTCACAGCAACCTCCACCTCGTGGGCTCAGGCAATTCTCCAGCCTCAAGCCTCCGAGTAGCTGTGATTAGAGGCACGCGCCACCACACCCAGCTAATATTTGCATTTTTAGTAGAGACAGGGTTTCACTGCGTTGGCCAGGCTAGTCTCGAACTCCTGACCTCAGGTGATCCACCCGCCTCGGCCTCCCAAAGTGCTTAGATTACAGGCATGAGCCACGGTGCCCAGCCAATACCTTGGACTTCTAATTAAAGATGTGATGTGGGCCAGTTATGCATAGAAGGGAGCCAAGGGCCTCATGTGACACCCTCACTGAACTGGGACAAATTCTGCCATGTCATTTACCTTGAGTACTCCAAAAGGAAGAACATAAAAATAATAATGTAATGAAAGCAGCAAGGGTATATTTAACCTCAAAGAAGATCGTTAATACTTAGCCTGGACTCTCCGATAATATGACTAGAGAAAAGGGAATGAAGGAAGGAGGAGTACTTAATCTATGTTTATTGTTCAAAAGTTCTTCTCTGTTCACACTTTGCAAATGTTAATAAGAGTCTGATCTCTTGATAGTAACCATAGGGAAATTTATCAGCCTCTAAACATAATTTTGCCCTTTTCTCTATCCTGAGTCTCCAATGAGTTAGGCAAAATGAAGAGCCATCTCATTCATTCAGAAAATGCCATCTTTTCTCTCTCATATGTGTAGTGTTGCTAAAATAACTCATAGAAAATTAACTAGTTTTAATTTTCTTCTTCTTAAAGGCTTCTGTCCATAACTGTCCAAGGGGCAGAAGGGCATAGACTTTTACGCAATGAGAGTCCCCGGACATTCTGCTATCTAAGACTTCATTCTCAGAGTACAGGGACCAGAGAAAGAACTGGGGCGGATGATATTCCACGTTGGCTCTTTTCATTAAGACTTTTCAAAGAAGACTTTATTCTAACATGCATTTAGAAGAAAAAGAAATGAAGAATTCTTCCTTCAGGCAAATAACTCATAAGGGGAAAAAAACCTTCAATATGATTTATTTCACAGGGATCATTGAAGAGCGCGTGAAAACCGATCTCTGCTGAAATTCCGAGATACTTGTTAATGCCACCTTGAAAGAAGTAAAGAATTTCGAAGTCAGTTATTAAATAAATCCAAGACTATTTGAACAGCTATCTCAATTTGGCTGGAATGTGGCTAGAATTCGTGTTATGTACATTCAGTTTGAGTAGAATGTGGTTTTGACAATGAATGAACCTTAGTATTTTATTCCCAACAGTGATGGAATGGACTGCAGAGCTCCCTAGAGTAGCTTTTGGAACCTGTACTCTCCTTTCAACAACAGATTGCTCCGTTGAGAAATTTTAGGATTGAATGAAAACTCAGGCATCATTTAGTTATCTGTGCAACTTGAATATTTTTTCCGGTAAGATGACCAAGGCCAAACAAATTAAGTGGAGAAAAAGTCACACATAGAGTTAGAAAGTAGAACTAATCTAGATCCAAGCCCTCCTGGCTACTGGTCTGGAGTTCTTATTGCTAACCTGGATCTGCAGTGAGCATCACTGACATCCCTAACGGAGTAGTGACTTCCCTAGTAATCTCCCTTATCTAATTTTACTGCGTAAACACATTGCCATCTGTTACAGGAATGGGATCCTAATCATGTAGAGAGAAGGGAAAAGAAGGCATGAGGAACCTTTGAACCTCTCCCACTCAATTTCCCACTTTCATGAGTAGCCCCATGGGCTTTGGTCTCTCTGTGCCTCTTGTAACCAACCTACAATGGAGATGCATAAACGTGGCAATGAGGGCTATATTATCTTGTATAAGGCTAGGTCATACTTTTGCATAAAACAATTTGTATTTGAAGAGGCTGGGACCAAGAAATATCTACAGTTAGAATGGGCTGTGTACAGGGGGAAAGTTTGTTAAAAGGCCTGCGTGTGTACAGTTTCATTATTCTCACTCTTTTTTTTTTTTAAGACAGGGTCTCACTCTGTCACCCAGGCTGGAGTGCAGTGGCACGATCTCAACACACTGCAGCCTCAATCTCTACAGGCTCAGGTGATCCTTCTACCTCAGCCTCTCCAGTACCTGGGACTACAAGTACATGCCACCATGCCTGGCTAATTATTATATTTTTTCTAGAGATGGGGTTTTACCATGTTGCCCAGGCTGGTTTTGAACTCCTGGGCTCATGCAGTCTACCCACCTCGGCCTCACAAAGTGCCAGAATTACAGGTGTGAGCCACTGCACCCATCCTATTCCTACTCTTTATTCCTTTAGTAAAGTGTAAGTGTAAACTAATGAATTGGTTATAGTCAGAACTGAAATTAGCACTTATGATGTAGAATCTCAATCAAGATTCAGATAGAATGTTGGTCATATGGTGAGGTTTTTTCAATATCTATGACCATGAAATTTCACTCCTGGGGAGGGGATTACTAAGTTCAATATTACTGAGTTTCTTACTGAAAAACTGTGTTGATATTTTTCCTTTCAGAATGACATATTTTATGTCAATCAAAACAGAAAATAAGTCCCAAATTGAATGGCACTTAGAAAAATAACTTTGATGCCAAATTGGAAAAGAAAGCTTCAAAAGTACTTTGGAAATGGAGCCAAACTACCAATTAAAGGAAAAATTATAGACAAATTAAGAATGTGCTTTTTCCAGTGACACTGAACCTCAGTCATTTTCTCCATAATGACTTAAAAACCCTGTAATTCTCATAGAAATCTGGCAGTCTCACCCATTTCCCCTCAGCAGAATAAATAGTGAAGAATATGGTGTGCTTTGTAGTTCAAAAAAATATCGCTTTATGATGGAGGTGGGGGGATGCATTCCAAAGTTACTCCCAAATATCATCAAAAGAAAGAAATCTGGCTGGGCGCAGTGGCTCATGCCTATGATCCCAGCACTTTGGGAGGCCAAGGCAGGTGGATCACTTGAGGTCAGGAGTTCGAGACCAGCCTGAGTAACATGGTGAAACCCCGTCTCTACTAAAAAATATATAAAACTTAGCTGGGTGTCGTGGCAGGTGCCTGTAATCCCAGTTACTTGGGAGACTGAGGCGGGAGAATTGAACCTGGGAGGCAGAGGTTGCAGTGAGCTGAAATCGTACCACTGCACTCCAGCCTGGGCAGCAGGGTGGAAAAAAAAGAAGGAAAGAAATCTAAGCTACTCTTCACCATGCAATAGCTTAATCGATTGCCTTTATTTTTCATGCTTGCTAATTCTCAAAAAGATGAAAATAAGAAAGATGGATGTATTCATGTGATTTAGTGACAGTGGAATTTGTGCACATAAATTACTTTGATGATGATGCAGGGATGGGTTGTAAATATTTTATCTAACAGCTCATGAGAACGGCATTATGGAAACCCAGTAAGTGGGGGAAGATGAGCCACCTATGACCAAGCTCATATGAGTGTCCCAGAGCTGGATAAGACAGTGTTCGGTGACCAAACTGACTCTTGGCATCAACCACAATCTGCAGTTTGAGCCCAGAATAATTGTGCAGAACATGAAAGGGTTACAAAGAAAGATGATAAAAATCAATTCTTCTCTTTTGAAAAAAATCAAAGAATGTATTAAGGATTTTCCATTTCTAACACCTTCCTTCTACAGTTAGGGAAACAGATCAGACTTGGGTGGACTGACAACAGGACTCAGCAATCTGAGTTCTAACACTTACTGCCCACTCCTGTGGCAGGGGACGACTCTTCCGTACCTGTGTGGATGTGAGTGTGGGCCTGCCGCAGATGATGGTAGTGGGAAGAGACTAGAGGCCTTCTCATGGTCTTTTCCGATCACAGAATTGGAAATTTAGCATTGTTACACAGTACGGGACCCCAGTCTTTAGAGGGGTTGCCACTAGATGTCAATTTGATTTCCTGACACCCTGCTACTCCTAAAAATGCCCCTTGATAAATATCTGCATTGTCTGAACATTTCCTAGAACTTCTTGAGTTAATCAAACCTGTTTTATGATGAAGGGTTGCAAGAACAAAAACCAATGACTCACTGTCCCAGAACAACGTTTCTTGAGGAGAAAAACCAACCCCACTCATTTTGCCTTCAGTGTGGTAAGCCCAGAGGGAGTGGATGCTTGGATTCAAATATTAGCCTTCATGTTTCTGCTGTAGTGTGATCTGCTCTATGTTTTTTGATGAATGTTTAAAGCAATCTTTTTGTTTTTTAAGTCAGGGAATCACTCTGTTGCCCAAGCTGGAGTACAGTGGCACGGTCGTGGTTCACGGCAGCCTCAAACTCCAGGGCTCAAGCCATCCTTCCACCTCAGCCTCCTGAGTAGCTAGGACTACAAATGTGTGCCAACAGGCCACCTCATATTTTTTACTTTTTTGTAGAGAAGGGATCTTGCTCTGTTGCCCAGGGTGGTCTCAAACTCCTGGCCTCCAGTGATCTTCTCACCTCCGTCTCCCAAACTGTTGAGATTACAGGTGTGAACCACCGCACCCAGCCACAATCCTTTTCAAAATGGACAAATATTGGCAGGAGTTTAGCAAGTTAATTAATTGGCAGGAAAAAAATATAGTGAAGTTTTATACCATTCACTCGCCTAATTTAAGAAGAATTTAAAATATAACAGGTTGCTGACATATTGTACATGAAAACTACTAGTTTGCCTAGTTTTCATGAAAAGTCAGTATAAGCGATCTCACCTTTCTAGCCAAATGAACCAGAGAGTAATGACTTGCTCCGATTCCTTTGCCATTCACCGATAACTTTGTGTGTGTTTTTTAAAATAGCGCCTGCCCACGTAGCTTACTGTTAGTGTGCAGATGATGAACTAACTGCTGGAGACAGAAGCTGCAGGGCAGGGAAACAGAGTTAAAGGGCCAGTTACCACTGCCAATTACAGGGTAATTAGAAGGCACACCATCTCTTTAATTAGGTGTAAGAAAATGGGAAACGAAATTTGATTTATGAAAATTTAATCCACACCCAAATTTCAATATTCCATCTATTGAGTACTCTTAGGCAAACCATGCAGCCATGTGAGTAGAACATGAAGTTGTTTCTAGGCCAACTCATACCAAGTACCATGCCTAGGTGAAAAGAAAACAGGCTTGTTTTGATTGGTGCTTTCTCTTTCTAAAGCATGATTACTCATATTAAGCATTAACTACAAAATACAAAAATAATGAGACTCTCTAAAATAAAGTCCATTTAGCTTTATCAGCAGTCTGTCGTTCTCTTAGGATCAACTCAAAGATCTCTTCTTGGGGCCAGGCATGGTGGCTTATGCCTGTAATCCCAGTTCTTTGGGAGGCTGAGAAGGGAAGATCACTTGAGGCCAGGAGTTCAAGACCAGCCTGGGCAACATGGCAAGATCCCATCTCTATAGATATAGGTATAGATATATAGATACAGATTCAGATATAGATAGATAGCTTTTTCTGTTTTGTAACTTTTTCTAGGTTCCCTTACCTTGGGAGAACTCTTTCCTCTTCTGGGTTCCTATAAGACCTTACCCATATTCCTGACAGAATATTTATTCCGTTTGTTTTATGTATGCGAGTCTCTGCCAACAGACTCCTTGAGAGACCACAAGTGGTCTTTATCAATCTTCATCTTCCCAGCAGCTATATGAATTCCTGGCTCTTAGGAATAGATGCCTAATTAAATTAATCATATTTATGGAGAAGAGGAAAGTCACAAACCTATAAATAATTCAACCTTGTTATTATAAAAACAGACAAATTTCTACTCCAAACTCCTCACCTCCGATTATAGCTGGTAACATGATCACAATGCTATCCTGGCAGGTGTTTGTGGATTCCTGCCATCTAGCCATAGGGGAAGATGTGGGTAGGTGGCACTGTGTCCGGAGTTGGTTCCTTCTGGTGGGTTCGTGGTCTCGCTGACTTCAAGAATGAAGCCGCGGACCTTCGCAGTGAGTGTTACAGCTTTTAAAGATGGCACAGACCCAAAGAGTGAGCAGTAGCAAGGATTTATTGCGAAAAGCAAAGGACAAAGCTTCCACATAGTGGAAGGGGACCCAGCAGGTTGCCACTGCTGGCTGGGGTGGCCAGCTTTTATTCTCTTATTTGTCCCCTCCCATATTCCGTTTCTGTCCTATCAGAATGCGCTTTTTTCAATCCTCCCTGCAACTGGCCACTTTTAGACTCCTGCTGACTGGTGCATTTTACAGAGCGCTGATTGGTGCCTTTTACAGAGCACTGATTGGTGTGTTTTACAGAGCAGTAATTGGTGCATTTTACAATCCTCTTGCTAGCTACAGAGTGCTGATTGGTGCGTTTTACAGTCCTAACTACAGAATGCTGATTGGTGCGTTTTACAATCCTCTTGTAAGACAGAAAAGTTATCCAAGTCCCCATTGGACTCAGGAAGTCCAGCTGACTTAACCTCTCAGCACCACGGTTGAATGCAATGGTATCAGGGAAGGAGAAAAGATGAAGTATTTGGACAACTGATAAAATATGATCAGCCTTTAGGCCAGGTGTGGTGGCTCATGCCTGTAATCCCAGCACTTTGGGAGGCTGAGGCGGGTGGATCACCTGAGGTCAGGAGTTTGAGACCAGCCTGGTCAACATGGTGAAACTCTGTCTCCACTAAAAATACAAAAATTAGCCGAGTGTGGTGGTGCATGTCTGTAATCCTAGCTACTCAGGAGGCTGAGGCAGGAGAATTGCTTGAACCTGGGAGGTGGAGGTTGCAGTAAACTAAGATTGTGCCACTGCACTCCAACCTGAGCGACAGAGCAAAACTCTGTCTCAAAAAA